>NW_028278068.1:0-300000 GCF_059751315.1 Micrasema longulum | reverse complement strand
TCTTACGCTTCAGGTACCAGGGACTATGAAATATTCTAGTGTAAAAACACCCTTTCAAATAAATATTTCACATCAACCATGTCGGGAATCGAACCTGAGACCTCTCCCATGGTAAGCAAATGCGCTGACCATTACACCACCGGGCCGATACATTGTCATTGTTGTAGTACAATTAATTTTATCACTTCTTCATCAATTAATTTTTTACAATTCTGTCAATATCAACATGAATATTAGTTGTTGCCAGACGCAGTGCATGTGTGGCTTACCTGACAGTAAAGATCTTTTTTTAGATTTTATAAAATTCGTAGTTGAATATGCTCTTTCACAAAGCTGGGAAGTGCCCATCATCGACCCCATTTTTAAGCCAAGATTTGTTAGTTTGGAGAAACAAATACACAGTTTGGGAATTCCCCTAATAATAGTGACAAAAAACTTGTTGACATATGAATAAATATTTCACTCATTCATTCATTTGGGATGCCATAAAAACAAAATAATGTTCTACAAAATAAATTTTGTAAAAGGAAAATGTTCATATTTGCAGTAGATCAAAAGCACGTCGCAGACCGCACAAATATAGGCGGCCCGCGGCCATGCCTTGGACAGCCCTGATCTTGACATCATTCAGTCTGAAGATAAAATGGCTTTCTCGAAACATTTTTACAGAAGCAATCCATTGAGTGAAAAAAAAAATTGAAATAATTATCAAATTCTGTTGTGTATTTTACTCGCACATCGCCCTGCAAGAATTTGAATGGGCAGTATTTCCAAACGTGAAATTTTCAATTACGGTATTATTTATTTTTAGTTTCAATATTATTTGTTAATAATAATTATAATATTGATGTATTCCATTAAAATGGCGTAATGGTGTTTAGTTGGTAATAATGACCTATTATAATATCTTAAATCAAATAAATAACACATTTAATTTTACTATGTACAAATATAAAACAAAAATCGAAACATTGTAAAAAAAGTGCAGCTGTATCATTAAGTTTCTTATTTACACTGAACATGGGGTCGATCATGCCACGAATATGTCCTTATAATATATTTTTACTGACATTAGTTTAAAGTTTTATTTCTGGTGAACTATCTAGTCAGAATTTTAATCATTTTGGCCAAAGTTCACTTTTTATTTATTTCAAAAGTGGAGTTGATACTTGATAAAAAATCAGGTCACAAGTTAACACTAAAGGTGCTATATCTGTAACTTCCTCTTGATTATTTATGTTGTAAAGTGGATCGCAATATTTTATTTAAGGTTTAAATTAAATGTACATACATGTGAAAATTGATAATTTTTACATTAAAATAACGATTAGCCTTTGTTAATGTTTAACAGTGATCAAATGTTTATATAATTTATAATATTTTTGTTGTATGTAAAGTGATGTGATGTTTTTGGTGGTTTATAGAAAGTCCTCATTTTTTCCTTGCATTTACAAAAACATGTTATTTAATGTCCTCATAAGCAAAGGGAAGTAACTTGCATAAAATTCTTAATAGGGAAATATCACTATTTTTTGCATTTTTAAAGTAATAAAGGTCTATGAAATACTGTCCAGTAAAAAAAAAAATATTTGCATAATAAAATAAAATAAAGTAGCATTAAAAGTATTTGTAATTTTGAATTCCCGCAAAAAGGGTGATTCCATTGGCCACTCCCTTAATACATCACGATTCATGTTTATTTCTTCTTGCCGTTGAAATTTGTGTAGAACAATTCCACAAATCTTGACGCCACAACAACCAAGGTCAAACACATCGCGTTTTCCTACGAACATATTTTCATTGAATTTCTTTTTACATTTATGTATGAAAAGCTTTCCCCACAATATCAATACTGATTATGAAAATACAATGAATTATTCTAAATCTATTTCACATATTTTCTATCGGTATTCATAGTATGTGATATTTCCCTATTGAAGATCTAATCGGAAGAATAAATAATAATAATAATTTTATTTTGGATCAAAGTTGTTTATGATTTTAATATTTCTACTTACGTAATGTAGACAATTATTTAGTGTACTGATAAGATTAGAGTATTTTATTTTTACATTTTTTAAACTTGATATTCCTGCCTGGCCTTATGTCTTATATCATCTGTATTATGTTAAAATAAATTTCAATGTTTTTAATTCTCGTATTTCATCACTAATGTGCTATTGATAATATACCTATTATGGAGATCAACAGATAGAAGAAATGTGAATGTTCAAACATAGGCAGAATGGTAAAAATCACATGGTGTGCAAAATGATTACATAAACCAGCCAATGACAGATTGTAAGCCCTGTAAATGCCTAGACTCCATATTCCCTTTTAATTTTTTCCTTTACTTCTGTTGAAATATCTGTATTATCTATGTATCAATATATGTATATAATAGTTTTTCTAAGTAAGTACATTCTGTCATTTTATTGCATTGTATACTTTTTTTCTGTAACATGTTTTATTTTAATAAATATTTTTTTTAAATAGAAGTATTATTATTGTTTTTACCCCAGTATCAGTATGTACAATTATTGTTCACATTTGTATTCTTTCAATGCGATAAGTCATAAAGCCTTGTCACGAGAGGTATATACTTCTAGATTACCTCCTTTTAGCACAAAGATGCCAAGACTACCAGAATTTTTCATTGTACGAGGGAACCGCCACTTATACTTAGGTTCTCAGATGTGGTGTGCATAAGTGGTGGGTGCAAGCCGATTTCACCATTCCAATTATTTTCATTTCTGCTTCAAAGCCTCTGTCTTAAGTAATGATTGTACAACCTCTTTGACTTCCTCATAATCTCTTAAAGACTTATTATTTTTTAATCTACATATTTTTGTGATATATCCAGACAATAAAGTAACAGTTAATTCTTCAAATCCAAATACATTTTCTACATCAAGTAATTAAAAATATAATTTGCGATAAATTTAGAGAAAGGTATTAAGTACTTAACATTGTGAGCCATAAAAGTATGCTTGTTCGCCAGATACACAACAAATAAGTATTTAGACCTAACCTCAAAAGAAATTGAAAAGCCAATAAGGTCAAGTAAAAAAATAAGAAATATAATGGTGTACTACAAATATAAAAGGAAAAAATACATTTTTATATGGACCTATGAATTTGCCCTAAATGTTATCAAGTTCCATCATGAATATACTTGTATTAAGGTTGGCACTATCTAATAAGTGCAAAATAACAAATTTACAGCATAGTAATTTCAAAGTTGTCCGGTTTCCTTGTAATGAAATGATTAACACATTCTGTTTCCATGCAGGGAAATTAGAATAAGGGAAAAGTATTGCCCATGTGCATTTGATTTATCTTAAATTGCCATTGGGGTAAAATGAAAAGTATCTAAGTTTTGTTCTCGCTGATTGTAAAGACTTATTCAATTTTCGCTAAGTTAATTGACTACCTACCAGTAGCGAACGGCTATTTTATTTACAGGTAAGCAATAAAAAAAAAACATTTATATGTAAAAAAACATAATGTAAGTTATAAATACTGTAAATTGCTAAAAAATTTTCTGTGGTTCCGTGTGATACAACAACTCTCATCTATGAAATCAACTCAAACGACCTAATTTTGTGATATATTATATTGTGTAGCTATATTATCCATTAATTCAACGCATAACTTATGTGAAAGTTTATAAAAAATAGCACAATGAATTCAGTCAGTATTAGGTATTCTCATTACGATTGAAATGTCAACTGGCCGATTTGTTCTAGAAATGAATAATGCCAAAAACGGCCGCGTCGAGCACCACGTGTATTGCGAGTCATATGTCAAAAGTATTGTCTCAAAGAAAGAGTCCTTAACAATATTATGTATCTTTTTTGGGTGATACTGTGTATGTTGGATTTGATCCAAATACACGGTATCACCCAAAAAAGATACATAATATTGATAACAGTGACCGTGAAAACCTTCGCACCTATTTAAAGAGTCCTTAAGTTTTCCAAATCGAAAATCTTCATGTAATTTGTGTAATCGAAAGTTTACTCTAGTAGAAAAATCCCACCACTGGTTTTAAGATGTTCAAAATATAGTACACTTATTTGTATGTAGAAATCAGCTAGAGTAATCGGCTAGTTCCTTGGCTCATTGCTGGCGCTGGGTGCGCTGTTTGGAGAAAAATACAAATGGTGGTAATGATTTATCAGAAAAAGTAATGATTTGTTTGTATTTCTGTAAATAAAGTTACCGTAAAACATTATTATGGATAGCATAAAAATAATGGTAAGCTGCGCATAATCGCTTCTATAAACGGTCGCCCCTGCTACCTACCTACGCGAAACTCGAGGAAACCACTAATTAGGGAAAGGGCAGGTGCTATCACTATGTTACCATGCAGGGAGTCACGGGATCGTTTTTTGACAAGATCGACATGAAATATTTATTGAAAAATGTCCCACACTGGCATCATACATGTAAAGACTGCATGTAAGAGGTATTTTTTATAAGCTGCAGACGGTGCTCCAACTCAGTGTCTTGTGTACCACTAGGCGCAGAAAGGGTAAGAAACATAATATTCTGCATTCATAACACAGAAGATGTAACTTACGTATATGCAGACATCTGCAATTAGGAAGTTCAGGGCTACAGGAAATTGGATATTAAAAAAAATGTTTTCTTGCATGCAGTAAAAAATGCATTTTTATGGCGAAGTCTCAAAAATGTATGAAAAAAATAATGAAAATGAACTAGGCCATAAGTTTTACTGAATCAACCAATGACAGTGTTGTGATAGATTTCCGGGAAGCCAACTCCCCAATCAGCAGAAGTCAACGCAGAGAAGTTGTGGCTCCACAGACAGAGTAATTTCAAAATTACAAAACTTTAAAAAATCATACTGCCGATAATACGATACAAAAATATTTATTGAAAAATAAACTTCCTTATTGAGATTACTTAGAAATAATGGTTTTTTATTTATTTCTTGTTTGTTTTCAAAAGATACCATATCATATTTAATAGTTACAAGATACAGCTTTTAACTTAGGGCCACAGAGCACATCAGTACGTGAATGTTAAATAGGATTTTCCTGGACTAGAACTGCACTTCCGTTGTCAGATGGCAGAAGGGACCATCTGTAATTTTTTCGGTTTTTTAGTTTTCAAAAGTTTTGATAAATATTTCAGTTAATACGCAGAAAAGAAAACAGCATCATTTAGAATGGTAATTTGTTTTTGAAAAGTAACACTAAGATATTTTAGTTTGTCGATTAAAGTCTTGAAATTGAGTCTTGTTGCAGCTCCCCTGAACATTAAAAAAAATACAGATAGTCCCTTCTGCCACCTGACTACGGAGTTAAACTATTTATTGTTTCAGCATTTACTTTGTGGATTAACATTTTACATATATACCACACGTATATACCACGTGTATTTATAGAAGGTGTTTTTTTTATATATCCAAAACGGCAGTTATTTAGCAAACAAAATATTTTAATCCAAAGTGCATCATATTATACCTTTTTGAGTTTGGTTTAATTACTGTGATTTATTGTGGGATATTTCGGGCTGAACTCAGTGAAAATTGGCAATTAGGCTCAGACTAGAAAATGGTTGCCTAAGCCTGCTACAGTCATCGTATATTTGAATAAGGGAAAGGAAGTATTTTTAATCTGTATCATATCTTTTATTTTTACACTTTACTTATATTTTTTTGATGGCGTAAAATCCTTTGCACATTCGAATATGGTTTTTGAAAAATATTTCGCAAAACAAACAAGTTTTAATTAGCAATGCATTAATAAGCATTGGTATCCTAGATTTCTAATTCATGTTATCAAAAATTTATTTTAAATGTAAAAAAAAAATGAAATAAAGTTATATTAAGCTTATATATTATTGGTGCAATAAAAATGGTACTGTGAGTTGCACAAGAATCAAATGTGTTATTAACACAAAACATAAATTGTCAAATTCTAAAAATGTTGAGCCATGATTTCTCCACATAACTGCGTGTATAGGTATAATTTTAATGTGCGCTTCCCACGGAACATGTATAATGAAGATAATGCAGTCCCTGGCTGAATTAAGTTGTCCAACACTGTACATATAATATCTAGACAACACAATGTTACTGTCCCTCTTTAGTGTCTACGGTCCTGGGAACTGTCTCCTTCATTTCAAGTTCCCTCTTCATACAAATTATCCTATAAACACTGATTGGACGAATTGCATATGCACAACCGAAGCTTTTAAAAATTAAGGGACAATGAGACAGTTAGATGACACTTAATCAATTGCAAGCAATGAAATGACAGAAGCTCGGTGTCTATTTATAGGGTACTGAAATTATTTAAGTACTGTGTTGACACCTACCATGAAAGATAGTCTCCCTTTGATGATTTCGCCGCTTTGAAATCATCGAAAAATAAAATGTATTGATTGCGCATCGATTTCAGACAATTGATGAAATTTTGTCTTTATCAAGGTGTACCTGAAAGGTTTTCTATATTTGAATATTATTGATGTATTTTATCATTTAATATTAAACAAGATACTGAAAATTTTATTTAAAAATAAGGTAAAGTCCATAAGTTATAACTATTTTAGTTGAGTAAAAAGTAATTTCTGGCGCGAATGTGAAAATATTTTACGCTTTTCAACATTAATTATGCCCGCTAACAATGCTGAATAAAGATGTACCCAGTAAAATTATAAAAAAATACTGACATGTAGTTTCCTTTTTGGTTTATATTCTTTGGGATTTGGCTGCCTGGATTAGCCAGTGGCCCAATTAAGCTGAAGAGAGTGTGGTTTTGTAAGTACAGTGAAACCTCTATCTATCGTTCCTCGAATAATCGTTTTCCCGGATGTGTCGTTTATTTCTTCCAACTCTGAAATAATTTCATATAAAACATACAAAAATTGATCGCATCGATCGTTTCTCTATCCACCATTTTACCGCATTCATCGTTTGAATTGCGATGCATATTTGACATATTTTAATATTTTGTGTATGTTCTAATGCGCAGAACGTTCGAAAGAGAAATATAATGACAATTAGAACAAGTTAAGGTTTCTGAAGATGATTGGCTAAGACTTGATACACAGACGAATTTCAACAATTTTGCTACATTCGACGACAGTATCCCAACGTGTGGGATAGAAACTATCGAAAGCTTGTGTGACGCAAGGTTGAAGGAGACAGCCGAAGAGGCCGATATTGATGAAGAGGAGCCGCCGCCTGTACCTTCATTTTCAGAAGCATGCACTTTTTTCGAAAGATTAAAAACATTCTACTACTCACATTCAATAACTGACGCCGAAAAAAATATTATTTGCAAAGCCGAAAATATAATGTTGACTCACGGGAATAAAACAGTAAAAAAACAAACGTCGATGAAAGATTATTTTCAATGCAATAAACTTTAATGTTTTTTTTTGTTTTTGTTCTGCTTTCTAATTTTATTGAAATACATTTATTTACACCTGAAACTTGCATCTTTTTTATAATTTGAACCTGCCAATGGTAATGCAGATTGCCAGGGCGCTATCTTTACCCGATTTTATCTCCTTGTGTATTGACCTCTTATTTCCGCATTCAAAGTTTATTTCAGTAAGTCCCTTTAAAAACGATAGATAGAGGTTTCACTGTATTAATGATCCTTTTGTAAATGTATTTATGTCGCAATTAATATTGGTATTTATGTATGTTGCATTTCCCAATGTAGAGAACATATTGTCGCCGTTCGGACAAGTCACTAAAAAACCTGAAGTCACAAGTCACCTGAAAAAACAGTTTTGAGAAATTGCAATTGGAAAGTTTGGAGAGCTAGGAAGAATTACATTTTTATGTTTTGGAAGTTTTATGAATACAACACAATTCCTTCGTATCGTTTTCATAAATTCCATTGGTAACTTTTTCTTCCAGATACATGTTCATATATTTGGAAGGTTCATGTGGCAAGGTGGCTGAAATTTCGTTTAGTGACTTTTGCTGGTTGCAACTATGCTGAACAATGCAACCCAAGTGTTAGTGACAGGAAGGAAATATTACAAATAATTATTACATTTTGCGGTTAAAAATATGTTTTATATCAAATAATATTTTTCAACATGTTTATTGTTTTATTATACAAATACCTAAACACGAACAAAATGTTGTTTTTAGGAAGAAAACTGTCCTACATAGAATTAAGAATAGTCCAGAAACCGCATCAAACAAAAGGCGACTAAACTACTCTTATAAGAGTAGTTTTACGTTTTGACCCATTAGTTTCTTTGTAGACGTCGCTCAGTATGCAACAACCGATTTGAATTCAACTATGCTGTGTTGAGTCATTTTAAAGTGTAGAAATACTGCTGAGATCTTAAAGAAACAGGATGGGATCACATTTCATGTGTAAGTAGCAAATGCATGTGTATGTAGCAAATGCATCACTTTAAAATTGAATTGTTTTTCCATCTGTCAGATTGTCAAAGAAAACAAAATGGACTTTTGTTAGTGTTGCCGGGTTAGTTTAATTTTTTTATGCTACTTTGCTTATCAAATATTATTTAACATGACATAAAAATATACACTAGAATAAAATTTGTTACATTTTTAAAGTTCAAAGTTTATCGATTCAATTAATTTTATTAAATGACCCTTTACTGATCTACTCTGTTGTGTCAATCAATGTTTTCGCGTGTACAATACAATTTTAGAGAACCTTTAAAAATATATATAATTATCTTACATTTGTGTTATGATTTTATTTTTCGCAATCTGGCAACATTACAAGGCGACCTCACCAGCAAAGTGGGGGGATTTTTGGACACAGTCAGATGTATTCAAATGAGATTCTACGGTCCTTCTGGACTATTCTTAATTCTAAGCTGTCATACATAAAAATTATAAAGATATACCAAAACTGTTGATAAATTATATCTGCCTTTAGTGGTTTATGCTTGTTGAGATTTTACTGAAAATCACACCACTGTTTTTCACCAACAACAAATAATTTCAATTTAAGCAACTTTTTTCTTACTAAATAACCTCGGTGGCTTTCACCTCTTAAAGAACATAATTTTATGCTTTGAATGGCATATTTAACTGAAAACGGACTTTTCAAGGGTTAGTGACTTTTGCCTGAACAGCGACGATATCACCATTAGTACTACTACTACTACCATCACGCCATTTCACCGTAGGGGTAGGCAGACCGCCACACACGTCTATCCTGGCATATATTCCTAGCTTTCACATTCATACATCTTGTCATACATGCCCGTTGGTTCTGTCTGCTTTTGGCAGGACCAGACTTAAGATTTTGGTTTATCTGATCATGCCACGTCTTACTCGGCCGTCCTCGTCTCATATTACCATTCATTTTCGCCATATATACTTGTTTTACCATTCTTTCGTTGTCCATTCGTTCTATGTGACCAAACCATCTCAGAGACCCTTTCTTAATCTTATCAATTATACTTTACTCAGACTTACACTCTCGCCTGATTTCATCATTCGTAACCCTGTCATACATTGATTTCCCACACATTCGCCTAAGAGATCGCATTTCAACTGCGTTCACTCGGCTTTCATCCTTCCTCTGCCAGTTCCATGTTTCACTTCCATACATAAGTGTTAGGACTAAAATTCCATTGTCCACTGCCAATTTAGCTTCGATTGACATATTTTTATTAGCAATTACTGTGCTTATTGCTCCGTTAATTTTGTTGCCCGCATTCACTCTCCTTTCAATATCTTTTTCTACTCTTCCATCTCTTCCATGCTTCCCAGATACACAAATTCTTCTACTTGCTCGAGACATTCGTTGCTTACATTTATTATGCAGGTGTAACCTCACTTCCCCTATCAAATACCGTCACTTTTGATTTACTTTCGTTCATCGCCAATTCCCTCTCCAGGCATAAATCATACATTCTAAAGGCTATTTGTTGCGAATCTTCCTTGCTGTTTGCTAACAGAACTGCATCCTCAGCATACAACAATCAGCTTACTGAAAAATTATTAATTTTTGCTCCAATACCCATACATTCTATCTCTTTCATTCAGTTGTCCGTGTATAGATTAAACAACCACGGTGACATTACACATCCCTGTTTCACGCCTTTAAGATCACAAACCAATATGTGAATCCCCCATTAACCCTTACACACGCTGAACTCTCCTCATAGAGATGATACTGCACTATATGTTTATTGTTTACTCCATACTTTTCCAACACGCCCCACAATTTTATTCTATCTACTTTATCATACGCTTTTTGCAAATCGACAAATGCGCAGAATAGTTTCTGACTTTTTGCCAAAAACTTCTCCATTAGCATTCGCATTGCAAAAATTTGATCCGTGCATCCACGTCCACTCATAAAGGCTCCTTGCACGTCCCCTTTTTTACTCTCTCGATTATAATTTTCCCATACAGTTTACCGACAGAACTCGGAAGACTGGTTGCCTTATAGTTTCCACATTCCGCACGAGATCCCTTTGCCTTATATAAAGGCATGACAACTGCCTTCCTCCAATCCAAAGGTGTATGTCCTCCCTTTAGGCAGAGATTGAAAAGTCTGTGCAGCTATGTGCCCTCGATCTGGCCACCACTCTTCAGATATTCCACAGCGACCTTATCATGCCGAACAGATTTACCATTTTTCATACTTTTCAGTGCACTCTTTATTTCTACCATGCTTATCTCCTCCTTAAATTCCTCTGCACAACCAAACTGTTGCCCAGGGACACTTTCAGTACTTTCGTTTACTTCCATATCCAATCGTCATTCATTAGCATTCGGCCGTTTTTTGATTTAATCGTTTTTATAATTCCACTTTCGGAGGAGTTCTTCGTCTTTTTCACCTCTTTCCAAAAAAGTGTTATACATTCGTGAAAATTAGTGAACATTTTTGTACCTTCCTCTTCGTTTAGTCGTTTTTTGCATTTTTTCACTCCATTCTTAACCAACCTCTTGTATACTTTGTAACTACTATTTGATCTTTCATACTCACTGCTATTGGTGTCACTAATTGCTATAAGCTTCATCCATGAATCCTTTTTTTCCTTTACAAGGTCTTTAATACTATCATCCCACCATGCATCCCCTTTTTTTCCTCCTCGAGGCGCCATTCCGCATACACTCTTAGCCGATTCACACAGACACGATTTAAATCGTTCCCAAATTTGGTTGATATTGACTTCTATTTCTGCATTTCCTAAACTTAAGTTTAAATCCCCTTCGTACTTCACTCTTACATTCTCGACTTGCAGCTTTTCAACCTTGACTCTAGACGAAAATGTCACAGTTTTTGTTCGTGAGCACCATCCACGAAATAGAATCAGATTAGAACAAGAAAATGATCAGATTTCATTTCAGCGCCCCGAAACACGCGAGTGTCGGTTGTGTTTGTTCATAATCTAGAGTCGACAACCACATAATCCATTATCGTTCTTTCATTCCCTCTTTCTCATGTGTATTGGTGAATACCTTTATGATGAAAAAAATATTCGAAACGAAAAGATTCCACTCAAGACACACACACTTCAAGCAAGCTTTTTCCATTTCCATTTATCCTAGAATCGCCATACATTCCAAGGGCTGTTTCGAGGCCATCTCGATGAGTACCCACCCATCCATTCAGATCACTGGCTATAATTATTATTTCATTTGGTTTTTACCTCGCACATACTTCCCTTACATTTTCCCAGAGCTCACGCTTCACATCTTCAACTACCGAAACGACTGGGGCATATCCAATAATCAACATAATGCACGTTATTCCAATCTAAAAGGTGATCCACATGAGTCTGGCGCTAACAAATTCATACTCACTCGAGCACTCTACCATTCTAGGAGAGAGCATCGCCGCAGCCCCCTGACTTGCCCTTTCTGATTTTGGAACACCAGACCACAGCACGAGCATGTCATTGTGCTCCAGCGATTAGTAGAAATAAGCAATGGTGTTATAGATGTCGGGCATATGACTAGTGAGAAGGAAGATTACCATAAAGGTATATGTATAGAAAACAGTTAAATTATATCACTAAATGTAAATGTCTGAAAAATAGTTCATTAAAAAACATACATAATATCATATTATATTTCTTTAAAATTTATAAACTTTTACATTCATTTAATACATTCACTTAATAAATAACAAAATGAAATGCATAGAATATCCCATATGTGCCAAAACTCTCGATTGGTCAAATTAGTAGTTTAATCCAAAATGGCTTACATTTAAATTGTTAATCTAGATATTAATGTTAATTTATAAATTGATCACACAATGTTATATGTAATTATGTATTAATAAGTCTCATGAAAGATGTGTTCAAAAAGTCACATTTTTTATGCATTAGAATTTTTAGACGAATGAAGAACTAGCATTAAATAATGTATATATTTTATGTAATTTATAGCTGTTTCCATTTTTGTTTAATACAATGACCAAATATGGTCAGGGATTATTAGATAAAATTGAACTTTTTAAAGTTTTAGCACACAAGAGCCATAGATAATCAAAAATAAGTAATTGTCTATAAATAAGGATAATAAGAATAACATCTATAAATACAACTGTATTTGTAAAATTAATATTGAAAAGATTGAAAAGAAATTCTTTAACCTTCAACATAACATACCATTTTATTTGTACTCTAAGCATTTAGAATAATTTTGTTTACAGCGCCAGTAATCTGACAATTAAGTTATAATTATATACACACCAAGATACAACACGTAGAAAAATAGCTTTACCTCACATACAATTTTCAATAAGTGCATTGATGGTACTCATTCACGGATGTATTCAAGTTTCCCAACAATTTGAGGAATCTTTAACAATTAAAAGTCAAAACTATTTTAGCATTATCTTAGAGGAATCTGGTGCAATTTCTTTTTATTAATTACCATAGTAAATAACAAACAAAAAAGCTGTTTTTACCTTCTGAAAATTACAAGTATTTACATCAATTGAATATTGCGTTAAGGAGAGTTACGACTAAATTCAGATATTATATATATAAACAATAATACAACAAACAAACAATAATTATAAATAACTATTGAACATAGAAAATGAAAACCTCATGTATCGAAGAAGAATTATTGAATAATGAGGAACTTCAGCCCTACGGCAAATTGGATACAAAAAATGTTTTCTTACGCGCGATAAGAATTAGAGCATAAATTGTACAGCAAAGTTTCTTGAAAATATATGAAAATAAATAAATCAACCAATGGTAAGAAAGTTGTGAAAGATTTCCGAAGTCCACGAACCTGTGGCAGAACTGACCGAAAAGAAGCGGAAGAGAACTTGAGACGTCGAACGCGGAGTGATTTCAAAAATACAAAACTTTTAAAAAATCACAGCACTGATACAATACGTAAAAATAATAAAATAAAAAAATTGGCCCAGTTATTATGACTATTAACAAATAATAAAACAAAAAAAAACCACTGAACTTCCTCATTGTTAAAAAACAGATCAATACTTCTCTATATAAATAATATAAGGTTGAGATTAACAAACATATTTGATGGCGATATATTTAAGCTTACGTTGCTGTAAAACATGTCTAAAAGACCTGCCTTAAATTTGTGCTTAAATAACAATATGTTAAAATAAACTCACAAAAAAGAATTAGGTAGTACTCATACTTATAAGTGAACTTAAAAAAATAAGTTTATTTTACACTCATTAGTATCATGTACTTACTATATTATGATTTCTTAAGCATTCAAATAACAAAAGAGATTCTTTGGATTACATGGCATAAATACAACAACACCCTAGCTGTAGATATTTCCATTTGTGGGACAACTTAAGCTGCACGTACAGACTGAAACAAAATTAAAATCACACGTTTATTTATTATGTAAATATTTACCACAAAGCACTATAATACTGTAAAAATAAACAAAACCATTCTTAAAAACTAGATATGAAATATATAATCCACTACACATTTTAATATTAGCATAAACAATAAACTCAAAATGAATACATAATAGTATTCCTTCATCCGATCTGTTGGAACTAATTCAAAATATCGACGGTCCCTATGTATACTATCCAGTCTGCAATTTGCGAGGTTTACAGGGGAGCAAAAACAAAGCTTGATATTTTACAATATATATTATATTAGATACTGTAGAATTGCCAAACGTTTGTATTTCAACAAATACATCTTTGGCAATTTTACAGTTTCAATTTCAGTAAAAAATTATCAAGCTTTGTTTTTGCTCTTCTGTAAACCTCGCAAAATGCCGATTCGATAGTACAAGTAGGGACCGTTGATATTATCCATGCAACTGTAAAACATAATATGTCACAAGCCTACACATATGGATACAAAATTATCATTATTATTATGTATTTGTTAAATAAAAAAAAAAGGAAATATTTGCGTTCTTATTATTTAGCCAAATATTTAGATTATTGAGGCAATTTTCAACAAGTTGTAAAAAACTCACTATTAGAAAATGGGAATCAAGTTGGGGTAGAGTGGGGTTCGAACCTCGGACCTCTGATCCGTGAGTCCGCAACCTAGCCACGGTACCACAACCTGGTTCATTATGTTTTTTTTGTTTGTTTGCCTTTTGTCAACACAACATCAAAACGCGCAAAAGTGCAGTTGTCAAATTATTCCTGAGCGGCACGATCGTGCAGGTATCTTTTTTAAAAATGTAGGCTTTTGGGATTTCTTTTCTATTCATTGCTGGTGGAATCATAATCAAAAGCTTTAGTGGGGTAATTCTGCCGGTCGCAAAGGGTTACATGTCTTAGATTTTATTGAAGCGGAATGCCATAAGCCCTAAAATCATTCAGTGTAAGTTTCTTTTTACTATTAACTGACTGAGATTATTGTTGAGATTTTGTCCGCCTCATGGTGTATTGGTCAGCGCCTTTAACGTTAGCTACCATGAAAGAGGTCTCGGGTTCTATTCCCGATATGGTTGACATGAAATATTTACTTAAGAGGGTGATTTTATAATAGAGAATTTCATAGTTCCTGGACTAACAACACCTGAAGCATAAGACTGATCATCATACCTTCATGTAACAGAAATTATCAAGATACCCTGCGATTGATGTACCAATTCAGTGTCCTATCAGTATTAGATGCAGAAAAGAAATAATGATAATGAAATTATTGTTTAAAAAACCGACATTAAAAATATTTTTATTCGTTCAAGTAATGTTTTTTTGCTATCCTGCAAAATTTTTAATTTGTGGCTTATAACTTATAACATATTATGGTTGCATAAATGATATGCTTTAAACCTACTTTAATCAAGTTGACCCTTAATTAATTAACAATGATACATTGATTGATTTGGTGTTTATTTTGTAGAACTTCATTTTTAAACTTATAATATTAGAAATCAAACACTGATTTGAGTCTACTGACATTCGTTTAAAAATGCCCTAACAAGGCGAAACAATTGTCTCGAAATTTTTGTAAAAATAAAAATAAAATAAAGTGTTCAGTAGACTCAAATCAGTGTTTTATTTCTAATATTATAAGTATAAACAATAATACATATTTTGCAAAATACGCAAGGACTAAATAAATAAACTATTAAAGCATGCAATACGTATGTATCTACTTAACTATAAAAATATTATTTTGTAGCAAACATAAGGTCCCAAAAATATTAACAGGCCGACAAAATAATTTGTTAAATACACAAACTGATTTTCATTTTAAACACTTTGATTGAAAATAGAAATAGCTTAAATAATTTTCACGGGACAATAAGTTTACTAGAAGGTAATATTATGTAGTAGTATTATAGCATAAGCTACTTTCTATCACCAGACAATTTAAAATTACATAGTATAATAGCAATATTCTGCATTAAAAAGTTGCTATTTTCGAGTAACTTACACTTATCTACTATTTACCAACAGGTTTTGTTTTAGCAGCAGTTCCTTGCGATTGTGTTTGAGTGTTTCTGCCGATCTGCCAGATAGAAAGTGTTATTTGTTACTGTTACTGGTGCGGAGCATACCAAACCATTGAGACCGAGGCCTCTTCTAGCAATAATTTAAAAGGGGTAGGAAAGAAAAGTTTTGGGATTCGAATAATAATATTCTTTACATCTGGAAGTTGAGTAGCACAATCCAAAATGACAAATTCCTTCCACCCGGCTGAATATACAAATTGCTTGAAATAAAAATAAAAACCTAGTTTTTAACCACTTATTTAATTACCGACTGGTTTCCGAGCTTCAAATTAATGCTCCTTTATTGAGGTGTAATTTAGAATTTAATAAAAATTCTGTTTTATAATTTTGACAGTGTTTACATAAATACAGAGGTAATAAAACGAGTATTTATGTCAAGTTGTATGTTGTATTCGTGGAGGCATGAAATGAGTTTGCACTTGGTTTCAGCAAATTAGGAGTAGACTATGGGAAGCTTTGTTTATTTAATAATATTTCTTTTTGTTTTCACCGAGACCAAGTTCAAATTATTGAAATTCAACCCTCTCACCCCTCACTCCATATCCCTCGACAAACACAAAATACTTCTCAAGACTTGATTTATTACCTTCCTATGTATTAGACTTAAGACACTGTTAACCCTTGGCATTCGAATGCCGCCATAGAAGTGGCATAAAAATAAAGTCTTGAATCTCAATATTTTTAATGTATAGAGTATTTTTGTTTTCAAAATTATAAACAATGATCATTGAAGTACAATGGAATAATAATAACTTATGGAAATTCATCGAGAAATGAGAAATAAGTAATTTAAAATCAACATATCGTTTTACTTTAATGGAGTAATTTATCCAGGACTAAAATTATATTAGGTTGGGGAGAAAGTAATTTAGTATTTTTTGCTTTATTTCAATGCTTTATAAAAAGTGTTACAATAATCCGATTTAAGTCAATATGCGCCGTTCTGTTTGATAACTCTTTGCCAATGAGAATCCAACTTCATAATGCCCCTCTCGTAGAAGCCCTTGTCCCTATTGCCAAAAAACTCGGAGAGCCAATTTGTACCCCCAAGCGCGTTGGCCATAGACAGGAACAAGTGGTAGTCACTTGGTGCCAGGTCCGGACTATAGGGCGGATGCATAAGAATTTCCCATCCGAGCTCCCGGAGCTTCTGGCGCGTCATCAGAGATGTGTGCGGCCTGGCGTTGTCCTGATGAAACACGATTCCTCTCCTATTCACCAATGCTGGCTGCTTCTGTTCGATCGCCAGCTTCAAACAGTCGAGTTGTTCACAGTAGAGGGCATAATTGAGTGTTTGGCCATAGGGCAGCGGCTCATAGTAGAGTATTTCCTGCCAATCCCACCAAACACACAGCAAAACCTTCCTGGTCGTCAGTCTTGGCTTGGCCATGGTCTGGGCCGCTTCGTTGGCTTTCGACCACAATTTCTGTTGCTTGACATTGTCGTAAGTGACCCACTTTTCATCACCAGTCACCATCTGCTTCAGAAATGGGTTGATTTTGTTGCGATTCAGCAGCGATTCGCAGATGGAAATTCTGTCCATGAGGTTTTTTTGCATCAGCTCGTGTGGCACCCAAACATCGAGCTCTTTTTTTAATCCACCCTTCTACAAATGGTTTAAAACGATTTTATGATCGATATTCAGCTCCTGGACGATGCTACGACTGCTAACATGACAGTCTATCTTGATATTTTCCATGATTTTTTATTTTATTTTACATTTTCTACAACAGGCCTACCAGAGCGTGGTACATCATTCACCTCCACTATACCAGAACGAAATCACTCTAACCACTGTTGTGCAGCATGAACTGAAAGAGTATCGGACCCGTATACATTGCAAATTTTTTTGGTCACTTTTGACGCGTTTTTCCCTCTCAGGTAGTAAAAATGTCAAATATGGCGAGTTTCTACCTTTGAGACCTCCATACTCGACGCACGATAGTTCATGACTGGACCAACCAATCGTAATATTGTCAAAGAAGCATTTGTAGTATACACTCACACCTTTACAACGCTGTATCGTATGATCTGATGTGACCAATAATGAAAGAGATGTACTTAGTTTTAAAAAAAGGGAAAGGGAATTACTTTTTCCCCAACCTGATATAACAAAGTGAAGAGTAAATTACCAAAATTTATAGTATATGTAATTATTTACTTAAGTTTTATTATCAGGGTTGTTTTGTGCATACATGTGTGTATAATGTATCTATGATGGAATGAGGAACTTTAGCCCTAAGGGAAATTGGATAAAATAAATGTTTTTTCTGAAGAAAAGAAACGCTAATATATTGCAAAACTTACAAAAGTAAATGTGGACTTCACATTAGGGAATGAAATGTAAAATGCCGTACTATAAAAGACTTTAATTAATAAATCTTCATATCCATTATATTCCTTGCATATACTCGTACATTTGGACAATAAAAAACATAGGAGGATAAAGGAGCATGTTTAGCTCCGAAACTGGTCAGTAATTAACCCTTTTCTTGGTAACATGTATATGAGGGTATTATTTGCAAACACGGCTCATTCCAATATACTTGAATTGGAACGAGCCGTGATCTCATTTTTCTCATGAACTAAAACACGTGTAAAACAGCATTCAGTTGAAACTGCTTGACCATATTTTTATTTCTTAACTACATTATCACAACTAATAATAATCTTTGATTAAAACAAAAAATATATTTTTGTTTGGGATTTCTGAAGCCTTTGGAACCATCAAATGTGTAAAAAATGAAATTTGTTTGGGATTCTGAAGAGTCTTTTAAACTATAAAATGTGTAAAAAAAAAAATTATTTGTGCCAAGATAAGGGTTAAATAAATAATAAGTGGTTAAAATCAAAGTAATTTTGTTTTGATTAATGAATAACCACAAATTAGAACTTCAAATATAAATATTTTATTAATAGCTGCTGAAAATTAAAATTATCAGGTTGAATGTTTATGAAACTATTCGTCAAGGATGTTTTAGGGGCAACTAAATTTTTATATTTTTTGTGAGAGCCTTAATTTGTAATTATTTAAGTTCAAAGCATAGCTTGGGTTATTTATGGGTGCAATTTAAAAGAGTAAATAAGTACATAGTTAGATAAACATTCATAGCATGAATATTTATAGACTAATAAATAATTACACAAGCTTTTCATTTGCTTCAATGATGATAAGTAAAGTTTATGTCACTTCGGGGAACTTCTAAGATGAACTTTTGATGAATATCTGTATTAAACAAAGATGATGAAATGCTAGTAAAAATAATATTATAACAATTATCAGTACGCACAAACATAAATTGATATATGTAAATGAATTTTGTTATTTATGTGCTAAATAAATAAAACAAAAATTTCTATTAATTTTTATGGAAATTTGGTTGCTGGTATATTCCATTTATGAAAACTGCTAATTGGGTAAAACAAAATATGAAAACTAGTAAATTGGAACAAAATTGAAAAAAATATTTACTTTTTTTATACTAGTATTTGCAGCCATGAAAACAACATCAGTTAACTGATTTTTATTCTGAAATCAATAATATAATAATAAGAAATAACTATTCATAGTATAATGACAAAATACAGATTTAAACATCAATTCGAAGATGTCGCGAAAGCGATGAAACCGGTCACTGGATATTCCAAATTTGTGGATTAAAGTATCACTCGTGTTTTATTTATATAATAAACATCAATTTAAAAAATGCTTTATTTTGTAACAATGGAAATCCAAAGCAATAAACAGGCCTAACAGCACAGCCCCATCATAAGCAAATAAAACTTGATAAGTCTGCAATTAATTTTGTGACTACGGTGAGGTTAGGTTAGGTTATATAAGCAGAAAGTTAAGAGTATATTAACATAGAAGAGGAAGTAACAATACGATAGGAAAAAGTCAAACACTTAGGCACCTAAACTTTATAATCGATTGAGTATAGAGACATCGAGAAGTAAAATAAATAACAGTGCTATTAAAACTCTAGTCCGTTAATAAATAGCTAAAAGGACAAGAAAAGAAGCTAAGGAATATGACTCTTGTATCAGGTTCATTATATGCTATAAATTTTGAATTCTGTTTCTAAGCATCTAAACTATAACTAAAATATCTGACTATGAAAAATATCAACATTTATTAAAACTAAGATACAAAAGATAGAAAAACATTGAAAATGAATCTCCATTGAGAGTTTGTTAACTATCACAATTATTTTGATGAATTAACTACCTAGCCATACCATAGTACAGGATTTAAGGAGAAAAAATATGTTAATAGCTAATTTTATTTTATATCCCGATTAAATGAAACAGCTATGCATCTATATAAATTTCATCATGATAATCACCGCCTAATGGAACATAACGCAATGCATCGGTAAGCCAAATGCACCATATCAGAAAAAAAAATTGATACACAAATTCACGATGATTAATCTAATGCTTCAGGTGCTGGTCCAAAAATTATGAAATGTACAACACATCCTTATGTAAATATTGAATGTTAATCATACAGCGAACCTAGAGATCTTTCGCGTGGTAGTCGAATGACCACGAAGAGGACAAATTGACCTCCGTCTATATAATGACTTAATATAAAATACTGACGAAAAGACAGCGTAAGGCTTAATATCTCGCCTTCGTGTATAATTATCGATTCCCGGCAAGGTGGACATGAAATGTTCATACTCATAGCCCCATGGCTGGCACCTGAAGCGTGAAACTGGCCATCTTACTTTCATGTATTAACTGATCGAGATGCGCTGTATTTGGTGTACCGATGCTGTGCACTATATAATAACGGAATCATGATGATTTTTAAACTGATTGGTTTTCACTATACCAACGGCAATGTTTGATGGGACTTTTGACGTCTGCACGGTCTCGAAGTTTTGTAAATATTGACAGCTAAGTGTAGGCAACACATGCCATACATCATTGTTGTAGTCACCTCAAAAGTGAGGTACCACCGCAGCTATAATTTATCAAATATTATACCATTGAGTGACAATATTGACATTTTATTGAATATCGAATTCGATATAATTATATTGTGTGTCCATTATAAAGAGTTTGCAGTATGATCAATTCAACTTAATCACACTCAGGCGTTTATTTTTTGACATCAACTTTTTGCTATGCGCCAATTCAAAATAGTTTAGCTTTGTAAAATAAAAGTGATAAAAGATAACACTTTGAATAAATATATATTTATTTCTTTAACTGATTCACTATTAGAACCATCATTATTATTAAAATTGCAGATTTATAGTTATTACCCTTATTATATTTTTTGTCATGCGCACAATTATTGTGGGAAGCATAAAACGTTTTATTATTTTTGTCTTATTTTATATTTGTAGTTGAATGACCAAAAAACATAGATAAATATTTTTTTATCAAACGCCATCAATTAATATCGTAGAGGATGAATAAAATATGCGCAGTTATTAGAAAACGATTTATAGGCAATATTAAACTAAACAAGTCCTAAATGAGGAGGTTAAAAGCAAAACCACCACTGTTCATGATTACTGTTTTCGGGAAAACCAACAGAACAAATAGCGAAAAGACTATTTCCTTTAAATCCAATTCAACTCAACTTGTGCATAGTATAATAAGTAGCGAATGACATTTAATTTTAAGTTCAATGAGCACATTGATCTTGAATGAAATAGTCTTCGTTACTGGTTTTGTTGGTCTTCCCAATAACGGTGGTCATAGCAGTGGCGGTTTTGCTTTTAACCCCCTCAAATATGAAAACCCATTCTGTTCACTCTATCCAACATAAAAATCGAATGAATAAAAAATTCCACAACACTATTGTAATCTTTCAAAGGTGCCATCATACGTTGCCGCTGGTATAGGAAAGCCCGAATCTAGGAAGGAAATTTACCATGACGAATTGTAAATACCTTGGCAATGTCGATTCCCGTAAGGGCGCGCACAACATCGGGTACACGTTGCACGATGGTGAGCACTTCCCCCGTGAGTTTGGAAGCTCCGACTTCGGCCCCGCCGCAGGATACCATGGTGACCTTACGGGCCTGCGACAGAGGAGCAGCAACCTCGGCTGCCATCTAGAAAAGGCAATAAGAAAAATTGAGTTTACTACATTATGATTTTTCTAAGAACAGCCATCTGACTACTGAGTAACCATGAAGTAGATTACTACTACTACCATGACACCATTTCCACGTAGGGGTGGGCAGAGGATAAACCGCCGCACATGTCTATACTGACATACATTCCTAGCTTCGTCCACATTCATACATCTTGTCATACATGCTCTTCGCTTCTGTCTGTTTTGATAAGACCAGACATATGATTTTGGATTATCCAATCATCCGTCGTCCTTGTCCTACTTCACCATTCATTCTCACCATATATACAACTGCTTTACCATTTTTTCGTCATCCAGTCGTTCTACATGACCAAACCATCTTAGTGACTCTTTCAAAATCTTATCAATTATACCTGCCTCAGATTTGCACTCCCACTTGATTTCATAATTCGTAACCCTGTCATACATTGCTTTCCCACAAATTCATCTAAGAGATCCCATTTCGACCGCGTTCACTTTACTTTCATCCTCTACCATTTCCATGTTTCGCTTCCATGCTTAAGTGTCGGGACTAAAGCTCCGTTGTGCACTGCCAGGCGTGAAGTATTTTACTTATTGAATTTAGAACAAATTAATTCTATATGTATGCTTGTTAAAACATCAAAAATTTTATTGTAACACATACTTTTTATAAAAAACCTTTTAACACGATTACAGACACTTTTTCCTCATAAGCTCTTCTCAGTGGACACTTTCATCTGGTAGGCTCCACTTATATGGACACGTACAACAAATCAGATTTACTTCAAACCATCAACAAAGGTTCAATCGGAAGTGAAACATTCCAAATAATACAGAAACAGATTAAGTTTTCCATCAGTTACCTTCGGTAAGGTTTCCAGAAGCATTTCGATCATGGCGGCCTCCTTGTACTCCTTCCAGGCCTCAGCCTTGTTGGCTGCCTGCTCTGCCTCGGCCTTGGCGCGGGCGAGGGCGGCACAGGCCTCGGCCTCCCCGCGGGCACGGACGGCCTCTGCCTCCCCCTCTGCCTCCAGAACCGCGCGGATTCGATTGGCTTCGGCCAATTTCTCCAGGCGGTACTTCTCTGCTTCGGCAGGCCTAGAAAGGTAAATCAGTAATCGGGAGATTATAATCAGAATTTATTGCAACAGAGAGGCAAAACAGATTTGAGAAGGGAATATTGAATTCTAGGCATTTACAGGGCTTATGACATGTCATTGGCTGGTTTAAGTGGCCACTTGACACACTGTGTAACATTCACCAATCTACCTATGTTTAAACATCTATATTTCCTCAACTCTTCCATCTGTTGACTCATGTGAAGTAAAAGTAGGCTTACATATTTCCTGTTTGAGTGGATACTTTACACACTATATAACATTTATCAATCTGCCTATGTTTCTCCACCTCTTCCATTTGTTGACCTTTGTGAAGTAAGAGTAGACTTCCATATTCCCTTCTCAAAAATGTTTTCCCTCTCTGTTGCAATACATTTTAATATTAGTCCCTAGGAAGTGAAATCCGGCGACGTACTCGAAACATTGTTGATAATTACAAACTTTTTTGTTTTAAAAATAAATATTTGCATTCTTACGATCTACTCAAATATTTCAATTTTGGAGTAATTAATTATTAGAAAATGGAAATCAAATTGGGGTAGTGGGGTTCGAAACTCGGATCTCTGATCCGTGAGTCCAAAACACGAACCACGGAACAACCCGATTTAACTTTAAGATACTGGTAGATTTTTTCTGGATAATGCCATTCTTCAATAGCAATTCTTGCGCCATTGTTGCATATATATGATATAATGCATATGACATAACAACCCAGTAAATTCAGAGAACTGCATTATTATACCAGATGTAGCATATAGTCTTATGCTTCAGGAAAAGTAATTACAAAATCTGTGACTTGGATCTGAAAGGGCCAATGTTCAAAATTGCAATATTACAGGAGAGTAATTTTTCCAGACAATGAAGGGGAATGAATTTATTAGTTCACGGTTTGCTGAAATCATTAAGAAATAGGATAAAACTCGTGTTTAAAATAATCAAATAGCCACCGAAATAAAAGCACTGGAAACTGAAGACAGAAGGCAAAAACTAGTCGTTAAGAAGATGGGAATTCATCTGGCGGATACAGAAATGTTAGCAAGAGAAAGTTTCCTAGATATAGCAGGAGTCACACTTGAACAATTGTTCTAAGGGTAGCTGCTTCAGTCGGGTAGTAATACAATCAGAGGATATTACGAAAATAAAGAGGATTCCAGAGAGGAAGGAAAAGGCACCCCCAAAGTTACTGATCAAATTTGTGACTATGCCTGTATCTAGGATATTACATCTGACGGGATTTATTTTGGTGAATGGATTGGACCTTATTTTAGAGAAATTATTCGGAAAACCAAGAAAATTGCCGAGGAAAAAAAATATTTATGTTTGGTACAAAGATGAGAAAGTCATGGTGAGTAAGAACCAAAATGATAAAACTATATGTTATGTAAAACACAGCGCTGATATAAACAAAATTAAATTAACAGGTTAACCTAATAATATTTTATAATCAATTATAATTGATACAATAGTATTTACTATAACCTATCTTTGTCCTGTGAAATTTCATAATTCAATAATAACTTTAATATTCTCATAAAATATTTGTAGCGTTGACAAAATTTTTAAAGGAATTACTCATTTTTATTCGATGTTTAAAAATAAACTTAAATAAAATATTCCTTACTGAATTTTTGATGAATAAAAAAATTATGGAATGGAAAACGAATGGATAAAAAGGCATTCCACTCCACTTCAGCCATACAAATGCAAGTCCGAATTCACCCATTAATAGAGCAATTTGCTTGCTGAATACGGCTTCTGCGGATAATATTGATCCATTTTTCTGTACACATCGGCAGTTTAGCAGCTATCTGCTTTCTATTTACTAACTTCTAACTTATATTTGCAGTTTGCATTACATGTTGGGTTAAACAGCCCAAATTGTAAATTAATGCAGACTACAATTGTATTTTTTTTTTTTAAAGGAATAACCCGCTAAGCCTCTATTTTGAGGCTTGTCAGCAGGTGGGATAGAGGGGATGTGGAAGGAGGTAACGAAAAATACACCACAACACCCAGACCAATTGAGGAAATCTTTCTTGGATTTTTTTCATGCAACTGGCGGGAGTCGAACCCGCGACGCCGGTTCCACAGTGGGCCGTCTAACCAACTGCGCCACGGCGCCTGTCCTATGTAAGTGGTATGGTTGTATACATTAGGAATGAAAGTTGTGGTTTAGAAATTGAATTAGATCAGGCTAACTGCCCCAAAATATTTATCGGTATAGCATGCTATTAGCAATATTTAGACCTCCCTCTAAGTAAAAAAAAAAGGAATTAATTTTTCATACTCACTTTAGCCTTTTCCTCAGTTTCACACTTTTTTTGTTTCTCCCTTGAAAAACTTGAAAAGGGGGGTTATACTGTATTATTACAGCAAAATAATTAGATTTTGGAAAACATACCTGCGGACCGTAGCTTCCAGTTCTTGTTCCTTGCGCTGCACTTCTTGCTGTTGTACGGCAATTTCCTGAGTGCGTTCTACAACTTTGATTTGCATTCGTTCTTCTTTAATTCTCTGTTTGGTCTTGGCCGCTTGGAGTTCGTAGGCCATCTCTGCATCAGCCTGAAAAAAATTACATAAAAGATTATAAATAACCACACTGTAAAGTCAGATAAAGATTTGATAATTTTACTGACCCCAAACACACGGTGCAATGTAAAGCAGGGTTATGAAATACAGATTATAATATGTATTAGAATATTTTAATAATTGATTTTATCTCATGGAATATTAAATAAAATAATCTGCACAGTGATAGTTTTCTAACAATGTATTACTCTCATTAGGACATGCATTCAATTTATTTATTTATACAAATACACATATTACAAAAATATAATAACTTATCCCTAACTCTATGAGGCCAAGAGCCCTGGTGTGGGGTTGGGATAAAACATAATGAAAAGTGTTTATCTATAACATGAATACTGAAAATTTACAAAAGGTAAGTTATATATTTTACCTTTTTGGTTTGAACCTCAACATCGTAAGCAGCTTTCTTCAATTCAAAGTCGCGTTGAGCTTTAGCAATTTCCCGGTCGTTAAGGAACCTGGCAGCCATGCGTTGCTCTTCAGCAATAGCTTCCTTAATCTGCGCTTCACAGCGAGCTTCTGCTTCGCCGATCCTGGCATCTCGCTTCACCTCTGCAGTTCTGGCCATTCCCAGTGATTTTAGATATCCCTGACAACACCAGATAAATAAATTAATATTGCGCTGAAATACACAAATTGTATAAGATATACGTAGATGAATGCTGTGTGCACTATACGAGTTTTGTAAATGTGTTCAGGGTATTGGTCATCCAAACCATATTCACAATAGATATTCTTTTTATATTTGATTCTTATGTTTTTTATTGAATTTAAAAGCATCATACATCATAGAATCGTTACCAATATTTCAAAATATGAAAAATTATACAATTTATATTTTCCCCTTGGTGTAATTCCTTTTTTTATATTACTTAATACACCTTTTGTTTTATTGTTAACTCAATTCTGTGCCGTAGATTATTATACAGTTAAGAATTGCATGTATTTTACCTATTTTGTAAGTGTGGTTATTACTACACATAGCTTGCACTATTGCATAAAAAACCATACATCAACTATTTTACAAGGGATAGATAGTAATTACATTACGAAAAAAATGATAACAGATACACATTAAAATACGGCAGAGATGAAATCATGCTGAGTTTAAGGCTGTAGTCTCATAAAAAGTAAGGAATCACACAATTTAGCCATTTTAAAATGCTGTTTTTTCAAAATCTCCAATCAAAAAAATTAAATAAACACACATTGAATAAAAATAATCATTTTTAAGGTATTCCTGTAAAAAAATATACTCAAAAGTTATATTTAACTAAAATATAATTAAGAGTTGTTTTTTTTCAAATTATTATCTTTAAATCATTTGAACAAATTTTACTTTAATACCTTTATATAAGAATTAATTAATTAAGTCTTTATATAAGAATCAATGTACCAAAATTTGGTCTATATTTTAATAAGCATGATCTGCCAGTAGAAAAGTAATTATATTTTAGTTATTAATACTTTAAAGTATATTTTTAACAGGAATACTTTAAAGGTGATTATTTTTATCGAATGCATGTTTACTTAATATTTTTTACTTGGGTGATTTTCAAAAAACAGCGTTATAAAATGGCTAAATTGTCTGATTTTCTTGCTTTTTACGAGACTACAGCCTTAACACACTATGTGTAATCATTTACAAATAAAATTGACAACAAACAACTTTGTGATAGTATTGCTTAAAGGTGCTTTGAAAATAGCAAGTGTGCTGTGCGTAACACAAACTATAAAAAATCTTACTTTGTTGTTTCTGTGTTTCAATTCTATAATCAAATCAAATAAATAAATAAAGAAACAAGATACAATATATATTACTTAGTGGCATAATAAGTTAGTATTAAAAAGGTGCAAATTGATACAAAAATTAAAATAAATTTGTAAAATTGCAAGTTTTATGCACCTACGCTGAATTATTAGAATTTGAATACTGACTAATAAAACAAAAGCAAAACAATGCAATGGCAAAAGCTAGGCCAAGTCTTACTACAGTCAATATTGCACTTCCAAATTAATCATTAAACTAAATAAATTGACGTACCTTGGCCCCCTGTGGCAAAAGAAAAAAGATAAGTATATTATATAGTCCAATATTAAGATTAATATTGATACAATGTATCAATTGACTTTCTTGGATTGGTTTCCTTTTTCTTTTTTGAATTATAGAGCGCTTTTGCCTAAGCCGGCATCTTCAAGTATAGCAATGAGTATGAGACGGTGCCTGCTCAAGCAAAAGTGCTTGAAAGTAAATGAGGAAAAATAAAACTAAACTAAGGAGTTTGGTCGATATCTCATATTAAAATGATTGACTAAGGAGTTTTATTGAGAAATATCTACAAAATCATGAATAATTCAATATTAAGACATTTAGGAATACAAGAAAAGCGCGTTAATTAAAAATAGAGGTAATAAAATTGCATTAAAAAATTTTAATCAACGCAAATTAAAACTTCAATACATTCCTACGAATGCCAAAATAATTGTTTTGAGTTATACCTAAGTTGAAATATTTACTTCAATTCAGATAAAAATATAAAATATTATTACTACCACTATCATCAAGCCACGTATCGTGAGGTAATTACAACAAATCCCACTCAAAAATCCTTATTTTCAATTTACCTAGTTGTAATAATTGAACGTAGTTATGCAGAAAGCAGCCAGTCCACAATTTCGGAAAAATGATATATTGATGTTATCAGGTGCAGTAAAGTCGATTTTATGTTCTGCTAAAAACAGCCAGATCACTTTCATATAAAAAACTGTATTAATCACCTCCGGAAAAAGGTGTCGATCACAAAAACGGCATTTCTCAATTTGCAGAAAACACCCACAATACTAGAAAAATCTTATGGTACTTTAAAAATCTTTTAAACTGGTCAAATACACAATAAGATTCTTGTTTGTAATATTTAAAAAAATATATATATATTCATTGTTTATCGTTTGTTAAAGTCAAAAACATTCAAACTATTGTGTAGATTTTATAATTCACTCTTTTCACAAAATGGCTATTATCTCAGTTTCACTTTTCAATGCTTTCTGTATAACTATGTTCAATTATCACACAATATGCAGGCAGAGATGATGAAACAATACAATCCTGGCTTCTTTCCACTTTCATACATCTTGTTGCACTATAAATCGTATTATATCTAACTGCGATAAAAAAAATATTCAAATTGTGTCTGAAATACTTGAATAATTTTACTCTAAATTATTCAACGTTGAGTTCATAATTACTGATGTTATTTTTTCAAATGACATTGAAATAATAATGCAAATTAATGAGCTTTTCCTGTACCTTTCCATAAAATGCTACATAAATGGAAGTCAAACATAAAATTTAAAAATCTAAATATGTACCTACACATATTTATGTCATAATTAGGGGTAATAAGTACATACATTCATAATTTGCCATGGATAATTAGGGGTAATTAAATACATAAACATGGATGCTAAAGAAGGGCCAAATGCAATATAATAATGAAACATCATGTTTATAAGAGGATCTTGTAACAAAATGGTGCTTACCTCTTCATCTCTGATATCTTTCAAGGTATAAGACACAACAGTGATGCCCATATTTACGAGATCGCTAGAAGCGACTTCGAAAACCTGAAATGTTAAAAATTACATAATTGATCGATCTATTAACCGTTAACCGTATTAAGAAATTAAACATTTTAATTAAATTTAGAGTGTATTATGTTGATAAAAATAAGTCGTCTTCAAGAGACAAAAGCTTTCTCGTGTCTGTGCAGAATAAAAAAAATAATAGGGAAATATCACATACCACAAATACCGATAAAAAATATATGAAATGGGTTTAGATAAATTTATTGTAGAAATATTTTCATACCTAATGTTAAAAAAGAAATGATTGAAAAATATGTCCCTATTAAAACGCGACATGTTTGGCCTTAATAATTGTGACACCAAGATTCATGACGATGTTCTATTTAAATTTAAACGGTAACAAAGTTTAAAATTTACACAAATCGTGATGTATTAGAGGCGTGGCCAATGCAATAAGCCGTTTTCATAGGAATACAAAATTATAAATTTAAAAAAAAAATTATACTACTAATAAGTACAGTCGAATTTGGTTATTACGAAGAAGACGGGACAGACTGAATTTGCTCGTTATACCAGAGAAAGGTTTTTTTAAATCCAATCGCTATTGCGTGCTGTCACTATTGAAAATTATAATAAATGCTTTCAAACATACCAGTTTCTAAATTTCAAATTCAGATAAATAAACATTCATATTTGGTCACAATGTTGACAATGTGATTAAGGATAGGGAAAACATTTTAAACACTTTGACATATTTCGCGCCACGTTCTATTTTACAAATAATTGCCACTTTTTCACAAATTGAAACACTTCTGCTTGTTAGTAGTCATGTTTACAATTCGAGGGTTAGGTTTTAACTTATCTGACATAACCCACTTATAATGTTCATTATGCATTGACCATAGAATATAAATAAAAAGACATTGTAAAAACCCCGGAAACAAGGATGTCATTCATAAACTACAAAAGAAGTTGTAAATTGTAATGAGGTGCCGAGCCTGTGCTTACTAAGTTCACAAAGCTTGGATTTTTTACACGCAATTTCAACTATATGTGCGATACTTTGTCAATGCTGTCGGCGAAAACACCAATTAGGTACTTAGACAACAACGCCCATCTGCATCGGTAATAAGTTAGATTCCCATTTGGATTTTATTACTTTGGTTCTTATTTCGAAAATGATGTTTTTAAAGAATTGAAGAGTTTTTGCTCAACTGTTAACAATATATTTGTTCGGTACGTCCGAGAAGAAGTTCGTTATAAAAGTGAATAAATGAATGGAGAACTAAAATGTCAACTAATGGTTCCTCATTATATCCGAGATCTCGCTATTTCTGTGATCATTATGAGCAAGTTCGACTGTAGTAAACAACAATTTTGTTTGCTCTACAGTATTTCATAGACCTTTTTTTAAAAAAAATGTAAAAAAAACCTTGATATTTCCCTATTCTGCGTGATATAGAACAAGAACCCTGGGCGAGCGTTTTTCACCAACAATTCTCAGGTAAAAATTCCGAAAACTGAAATAGAGTGGAGATTGGTCCGCCTCGTGGTATACTGGTTTGTGTGCCTACCATTCCTGAGGTTCCCAGGTTGATTCCCAGCGAGGTCGACGTGAAATATGTATTGAATAGGTTTTTCACTGAAATATTTAATAGCTCCTAGACTGACACCTGAAGCGTAAGACAGATTATCTTGCTTTATATGGCATAAAAATTATCACTGGAGCACCAATGCACCATTAGGTGTGGAAAGAATGAACAATTGATTAGTTTTTTTCTGAAATTCTTCTGGAGCCGAATTTGTGAATCAAGGACTCAATAAAATAATATTGCTGTAGTTTTATTTTTCTCTGAAATTGTTATAACTCGCCTGCTTGGAGAACTTCTTGCGGTCCTTGTAGATTTCCTCAACAGTCATAGATCCCATGATTGCCCTCTGGTGTCCTTCAAGAGTGACCAGTGCAATGTGTTGGATTTCGTGTTCGCCTTTCCCAAGGAACTGCTCACAAGCAGCGAGTAGCATTTCGGAATTTTGGCCTTGTATTTTGACCTGTAACATATAATTAACATTATAAACACCGATCTCAGTATGTGCAGCTGTCGAGTGAGTAAAAATATAATTAAATAATTTATAGTAAAAATTACTGATACAAGAAAATAAGGATGCATTCCGACTAATTGACAAACTGATAAAAATCCGATGAAGCGGTTTTAGGCATCATAAACATAGAGAGGCAGCTACTGCTCACTGCCAAAAGAAGAAAAGCCTCATACTTAGGTCACATATTTCGCAGTGAGAAGTGTGGAAGGAAAGATGCTATGGGGCGGGGTATGGGACGAAAAAGAACACCATGGCTCGAGAATCTTAGACAGTGGGGTTTGGTGTGCCGGATGCAGCAATGCTGATTAGACTGGCTTAGGATCATGACGAGTTCGGAATTATGGTCGCCAGCCTCCGGTAGGAGTGTCAAAGGAAGTTAAATATTTTATTCAATACTAGCGAATTTAGCGAGATCACTTCAAGCAGGTGATTTTATCTTACCAACGCACGTGCAAATATGTTGATTTTTGAGAACTAAAATAGCCTCAATCTTTTTTGATGTGGGTGAGATTCATCTAAATTAACAATGTTTTGAGTATGTCCAAATGATTGTAGACAGGCTGGATTTCCTCCCTAGAGAATTACTCGGATCTAAATTTGTTTCAACAGAGAGGGAAAACATTTTGAGATGGGAATATGGAAGTCTAGGCAACAAAAGTCAACAGATGAAAGAGTTGACGAAATGTGGATGTTTAAACATAGTCAGAATGGTGAATGTTACACAGTGAGTTAAGTGGCCACTTAAACCAGCCAACAACAGGTCATAAGCCCTGTAAATCCCTAGACCTCCATATATAATTGGATAATTTATACAGCGCCATTTTTTGTGAAAATCACCTCAAGGGCGCTATTCCCTTCTCAAAATATCTTCCCTCTCTGTTACAACAAATTCATCTAAATAATTTAAATGCTTTTTAATGAATAACAAACACAACATAAATTCTTACAAGATAAGAAAATAAATTTGAAATTTTTGTTTTGTTTCAGCTATGTGGACATAGCCAGCGAATTAAAAGAAATTATTTCTAATTACATAGATATTTTGTCAGGGTAGATGAGGAATACAGTTCTAAGTGTGAAAAAGAACCAGAAGAACCCCGTACGAGTGTTGTTAACTGAATGGCTACTTTCAGGTAAAAGTTCTGAAAAAGGAAATTAGGTGAAGATGAGTCCACCTCGTTGTGTAATGATCGGCCCGTTGGCCAATGATTCTGGGAGGTCTTGAATTCGATTCCTAGTAGGATGGATGTGAAATATTGGTTTCAAATGTACACTGCAAGTGGCACCTTAAGCGTAAGATTGACCACCTTTCCTTCCCATTGGAGTGCCCTATGCACCATTGGGCACAGATAGGGAAATTATGATGATTGCATTAAACATTTACCTGCGCAATGCCGGTTACTGAAATCGGCACACCCTGACTCGTGTACACAGTAGGACTTTCAACTTGCAGAGTCATTGTATTGAGTGATATTCTCTGCACCTGTTGGACACAAGGCCAGACAAATGCTCTCCCTCCGGGGACCAAAAGTGGCTTCGAATAGCAGCATCCTGAAAAGATAATGGAAACACTTGCAAAAAGCAATTTTCCTCTGGATCAGCATGTCTATTATGCATTTTTATTGGTTAAACGCCAGAGAAATAATACTTTTTACTTCATATTAAATAAAGAGCAAGTTTGGAAATACGTAATCCTAATAAAAGAACTTATTTTTTAATTTTCAATGTAATTTTTACTGTCACAGAAAATTAAAATTGTGTTAGGTATTATCATATTTTTGATGCATACAATCTTGTACCGAGTCATAATTAATAAATTCATTATTATTCTAATCACCTTGGATTTCAGATTTGTATGAATGAAATGTGTTTTATTTATAACTATTTATCAAAAATGCTTACACAATACAATTCACAGTACAAAAACCAGTTTTCAATATATTTTACTTTAATGTTATTTGAAATCCTTATAAACTTGAATAAATTAAACTAGGTAAATATTTAGTATGTAGAGCATCAATCACATGTAAAAATTACTTACGCACATAGTATATTAATTACGTGACATACATTATTTTATTAAAGTTCAAGAGTCATAAATTATTTATACGCTAGAGATAATTGAGAAATGAGCACATCATTTTACAGTTTTTGGGGTCGAGGACAGTAAATTAAATACAAGACAGGGAGTAGAGTCATGTGGTCGGAGGCAATATTTCGCTTTCAAATTGTTGGTCCATTTTAAGGAAATAAATCACAAGAATGCAAATGCAATGAAAATATGCGATTTATAACTACGTTTTTACCGGCCAAATTTAGAAAATTCACATTTCATAAAATTCAGAAAGTATCTGGGATGTTTATTTAATTGTCAAGTCTATATGAAGTGGAATAAAACATCCAAAAAATATTATCGTCATTGTTTATGAAACAAAAATATAATAATTTATTATCTTATAGTTAGTAAAAATGTTACTTACAAATGCGCATTGCCAAATGGCAATAAACTTATATTCCCAATAAAAAGTACTATAAAATAATATAATATTTTTTTTGTATTTTTCCCCTTTTCCAATGACTGAATTTATTTATTTTTATTTAAAAAAAAAAAAATCATATTCTCACTAAGGGTTAAACTTGTTTATATTCATATAAATTATAAAGTAAACATGACTAATGTAAAATATATCAATTTAACATATCTAATTGATAGTTTAAATTATACATACCTTTTTAATTGATTATTTAAATTACACAAAGATTATAAAACAGTGGTAAATCAAATGACTTGCTATTTTTATTTAAGATATGAAGGGTACACAAGCAATAATGGGCTCATCGAGATATTAATGCCATTTTTATATCCTTAATAAGTTCAAAGGAATATAATATCAAAAACTTGTGTAATTTGGCTCCTTGTTTTACAAATTGTAAAAAAAAATATGTGGTCACCACTTGCAAAAAAACAGTAATGCGGCAAATTTTGACTGGCTTAGTATGGGGTAAATAACCCTAGTTAAATAGTCAGAGCAACTTTAGGTAAATGTATAATTTTATGTATATATGATAATAAATGAATGAACAATATAAATTGCTGTAATGAACTTGTTTTGTTCATTCCAGAATAGACTTTTTTTTAGGTTAAAAACATAAGTTTTTTTTTAAAATTAGCGATTGTACATGTTTAAAATATATTTCACAGTAAATGAAAAAATACTTAAACTTTTTCACGGCTAAGCATAGAGTATGTTTGCCGTCACTGTACGCGGCGCCATATTTTTAAGTGCTAAAAATCACAGGTGAGATTTTGAAATTGTCTAGTTAAAAGAGATAGGCAATTATCCGTATAATTTATCATTAAGTTATCTCCCCAAATACTTAAACTTCACAACAACAACAACATCATTAATATAAAAGTGTTCCAACATATTTGTGAACAAAGCGCTAGCATTATGCTATAGGTAATAGGTACTCACTTTTGTTTATTAATGTGTTGATAGAACACAGCGAGGAGACACTTAAGCACAATTATTAGTTTAAATTTGATGCAACAGAGAGAGAAAACATTTTTGAGAAGGGAATATGGGAGTCTAGGCATTTATAGGGCTTATGACCTGTCATTGACTGGTTTTAGTGGCCACTTTACACACAGTGTAACATTCACCATTCTGCCCATGTTTGAACATCCACATTTCCTCAACTCTTCTATCTGTTGATTTTTGTGAAGTAAAAGAGCTGAAACCGTTATCATGTGGGTGAGATTCATCCGGCTGAACCAATTCACCTACTAGGCAACGCCTAATAACAGCTTTTAAATTTTGTTTACTTCTTCTTTTACCAGGTAGTTAATTCAACAATGTTTTGAGTATGTCCAAATGCTTGCAGACTGGCTGGATGGATGAATTCAGCCAGTCTGCAAGCATTTGGACATGCTCAAAACATTGATAATTTAGATGAATCTCACCCACATAAAAAAAGATTGAGGCTATTTTAGACAATTATTAGTGTTTATGTTCTAAAATTAAGTGTTCAATGCAATTATTTAAACATAACTCAACAATCAAACTTAGTATTTGTTCAAAATTCGTCCAATATTATGTCCTAAATTTTTATATATTATCTATGTATATATATTTATATTTATTAACATCGGTTCAAATTTCAAGATGTGTGAGAAATGAAATCATAAAGAAATTCATATTTATGTTAAATAAAAATACTTCTGATTTTAAGTTCTTACATATAAAATAATAAAAGTGAATTTATCATCGGTTAATATCCGATTTCTTCGTGGTACACATGGAAACAACAATATTTTAAATATCGTCTTCAACATTCGGGTTGTGATCCTGTGGCTAGTGTCTCGGACTCACGGACCAAAGGTCCGTGGTTCGAATCCTACTCTACCCCAACTTGATTCCCATTTTCTAGTAGTGAGTTATTTACAACTCATTGAAAATGGCCCTCAAAATGAAATATTTGGGTAAATCATAAGAACGCAAATATTTCTTTAAAAAAAAAAACATGAAAGGATTCCTTCTCACTTACTTTAAAATCTGTCTCTCTCAAATATGCTCATCACTTTAACAATGATTTGACGTATTGAGATATTATTATGATTATTATTTTTTAATTATGTTTATTTAAAAAAAAAAACAAAACATAAACTAAACAAAATGAACTTAATATAGTTAATTATATAGTTAATTATATAGTAGTAATTAATATAGTAGCTATTATTTTAAGTCGTTATTATTATAAATGCAATTGCACAGTTCCATACAGATAAGATAATATGACACTCGAGAAATGGCATAAGGTCACTGCTGAGTGGGAATTTTAAAACTGTTAGGTCATTTTTTCGCCCGCTCTGATTAAAATATATTTTATAATATAAACAAATATAATCTTAGGAGTTATTCAGAGATGTCACTCATCAACAAATTTTCAGGGAATATTTCAATACAAACTTTTTGGCCGTCTATTGTGCACTTATCAAAGTATCAGCCTGTAAAGTCGAAAATGTCTAAAGACAGATGCCGGCACGATTTTTCAGACTGTCAAAAGATAGTTCTCGCTGGTTTTGGGTTAAATACAAGAACCCAGTATCCCAGAAATAAGGCTTTTAATTTCTTTTTGCTCAGGTCGTAAAGCCGCAGGCATTACAAACAAACTTGTGAGAGCCGCCAATCCCACATGGGGTGCGTCGCCGGAGGTTATGCAGAAAATATACGTAGGCGCTGTACAGCCTCTGATCACGTATGCCTCAAGCGTGTGGGTGGACGCGGTCAACAAGATAGTCAACTAGAAAAAACTGAACTCCATTCAACGACAAATGGCAATCAGGTCAAAAATAACAGGTGCAAGGGATACAGGACAATCTCCTTGGTATCAGCACAGATTTTGAGTGGATTCATGCCACTCGATCTAAGGATCAGGGAGCTTGCAGATACATATGAGGTAAAGAAGAGCCTCACCTTGCAAGACTTGCCGCAGGACAGATTTTATCAGGGAGTGGGAGACTATTTCTCACTTCCTCATCCAACAAAGCGCTATCTGATAGATCATGGCTACGATGATCAGGTTTTGCCTGGGATGGCGCGGGAAGAGTTGAGGATCTTCACAGATGGCAGTCTCTTAGACAGCAAAGTAGGTGCAGCTTTTGTACCCTACGATGACGTCAGAGAGCTGCGGTCGAAAAAGTTAAAACTTGGCGATTTCTGCCCCGTTTTTCAGGCGGAACTGTTTGCGATCAGAGAAGCCCTGGTCTATGTTTTAAAGAAGCCACCAAACAGATGGAAGAAAATAACCATCTTGACCGATTGCAAATCTGGCGTCCATGCAATAACTGACCGAAATTCAGTCAACCCTATTGTAATGGACATCAGATCAGATATCCAGAAGCTAGGATGCAGACACCAGGACGTGTACATCGGCTAGATAAGGGGACACTGCGGAATCCTTGGCAAGAAAAGGCTGACAAAAAGGCTAGGGAGGCTACGCTCAAGAAGACAGCCCCCAATTTCGACAATTTCCCGCTCAGCTTTGCCAAAAGGAAAATAAGAAGCAGGACCCTTCAAATCTGGAACGATCGTTATTTGAGTAAACTTACCGGAAGTATTACTAAAATGTTTTTCCCTACAATTTTTGATGCCTTTGATTTCAGGAGAATACAAAAAAACTGGCTATGTGCTCACCAAATACTCAAAAAATATAAAGTTTTATGTGAAATAACCAAATACTCGAAAAATATAAAGTTTTATGTGAAATAAATAAATAATAGAAGATGTTAGAAAAATGGTGAAAAATGATAGTGGAATTAAAACGAGATGGAGAGGAATACTTTGAGGTGTAAATTCTCTTCTCAAGTAAATATAAATGCAGATGATGATGTGAGAGAGATAAGCACGGAGATGTAAAAAGTTCTGTTAAAAAATGAAGAATGGCAAAGCGAAAGGTTTTGAGAATCAAAGAGGATTGGTCTACTTCTCAAATAAAGTGTACAACCTACTTCCATTGTCCATAAGGATAATTAGGAAATAATATCACTATGAGCTGTTCCTTGATCAGCACAGCACAAACTATGGCTTGCATGCACTAATGTCCCGATAGTGTCGCATTGTAAACTCGAGACAAGATCTGGACTTTTTTGGTGTAAGTTTTTCTAGATTTAAACAATCACTAAGATAGACCAGATCTTGTCTTGAGGTAGTAGTTATTATTTAGTTTTTGTCCTAGCTTTTATTTCCTTTAGTTGTGTTTTATTTCAATTGAACCTGTACATATTATAAAGAAATGTATTTACCATTATTGAATGGACTTAATACGTCTGTAAATAAATAAATAAAATCGCTATTAAGTTTATGGAGTTGGGATGCGCACAAATTGATAAGTGGATCAGGCCAAATAAGTAATAATATGTTTTTATTTGCGAGTTTTATGTGTTTTTTGTTATGTTTTAATGTATTTGAGATGATTTGATTTGATTATGTTTAATAAGGCAAGTTTAAACATTATATAAAATGTCTCCCTCGGCAAGGGGCACCAGTGAGGGAACATTATATTTAATGTAAAAAAATAAATAAAATAAAAGTAGGTGGTGAAATAATTATTGCATTGTGGAAGGTTTTATCGGAATAAGGATTGAATGCCAACCTGATACGGACTATTGCGTCACTGTATAAGAACAGCACAGAATGTGTGAGGGTAAATGGGTCATGCACGTAGTGGTTTGATTCATAAAGGAGTCAAAACTCTATGTTTGTATCTCATGTTTGCAATGCGATGTTTATAATTTTTTTTGCGACGTGAAAGCCACATAAGAAGCCCACACGAGAGTGAGATAACTAAACATACTGTAATAGTGTCCGCGCACATGGATTTTATGAGGTTAGGGTTTCAGGAACGATAGGGGCCAAGTCATTCTAAATAAGAATGACGACTTTACAAATGTGCGTGCGAAATTTTAAGCAACAAAATGAATTATTTTTATTGTTAGGTCTAGATTTAGTAATTTCAATTTGAAATTGGTTAGGCAAGCTCGGTTTATGGACTTCTATGGAAATACCGCCACTGGTTGCCAGATAATCGAGCGGCGGATTATTGAGAGTACCGTATATACATAAAGACTTTTTTTTAATTAATATTTCTTCTTATTTTTTTCAATACTATTACAAAATTTGTTTTTTTTATGTAAATTTTTGTACATAATGTAAATTGTACATTGGCGGGCTTATTGCCAAATGGCAATTTCTTCCAACCAACCAATAAAATACAAGTCATATTTATATAATTCAGTTTACAAAACATTTTCAATAGATAATATAAAAAAAAGCTCAAGATATACAAATACAGAAATAACTGTATTTGTTTATAAATTACCTTAAATCAATACTATTACTCAATGGGAAAAATAAATAAAGAGGAAAGGACGAGAGAACAAGGAAGAGAAAGGAGATGTATCTTCAGACGTGATTTAAGGTGATTCTAAACGAAAATATGAAACTAATTATTCATAAATGAGGCTTTTACCATTTTTTTATTGAAAAATGCAATTTTGATGTTTATTTTCAATGGAAATTTTACAAAACTTTTGTTGCGGAAACTTTACACTATATTGATTGTAACAAATACCATAACAATATAATTTAATCTAATTTTTTGGTTTGTACACCATTTTGTGAAAAAGACCTAAATTATATTGTTATGGTATTTGTTACAATCAATATAGTGTAAAGTTTCCGCAAACCAAGTTATGTAAAATTTCCATTGAAAATAAATGTAAAAATTGCATTTTTCTATTAAAAAATGATAAAAGTGCCATCTATGAATAATTATTTTCATATTTTCGTTTAGAATCACCTTAAATAGAGATACTGAAATAACATATTTAATGGTGGATGGGAGATGATTCCACTATATAAGTTAGAGAAGAAAGAGAAATTGTGGATCGGTATTAAGAGCGTCCTTTGAATATTAGAACGAAGAAGTAAACCACGAAATGATAAGTTTTGGCGGAGGATAATAGGTGCATTAGAACTATGAGGTACAGTGAACAGAAGTGAGAGGGAGAGATAGTCTCTCCACTGTCTAATTTTGAGCCATTTCAGTTGCCTACGATAATTAGAAATGTGGTCATATTTCCTAAGACCAAAAATATACCTTATGCATGTATTCTGAAGTCGTTCATGTTTATACATATTATAATTTAATAATATTAGATATATATTTAATTACAATATGTAGTTACCAATATAGTTGAATACAATTTCATTCAAACTAAACACCGCATTTAAAAAAAAAGATGATTATGGCACTGACGGGACGATATTACAATTTATATCATTCTAGGCAATTAAGAATTTAATTCAAATAAGAATTCATAGATACATGCGAAATTCCAAGTTAAATCAACTAGTTATTAAATCTAATCATTTAAGATTTCAATTTAACTTATTTCCATGTTATGCTTCATTGAAATTTTGACTATTCAATTGGTTTTTTTTAATGTGTTTGTTGGCTTTAGGTTCTTTAAGGTCTAAAAGATATTTGATTAAAACGGAGTATTTTACATCAGTTCGATAATATGTAGGTTTTATAAATACAACTATAATAGGTACATACATGATCATTATCTATTTATAAATTAATCGATAAATTCGGGTATCGAAAATAATAAAATGATTTGGGAATTGTGCAAGCCATAATATAAAAGGGGCTACCTACGTCTATGAAACGTGATGAAAATTATTTGAACGAGAAACCGCCTTGCCACTAAATACAAAAAACAGCATTATAAACAGGTAGTTTTTTTTTTTAATTACCAAAGGTGGATTATTCGCATAGCTTTTTAAGGCTGAATATAATACAAGTCAACATAACTATTGGAAACAGCCAAAGATTGAAATGACTGAGAAAATTCGCATTCAAGGCGCTAAAATATTCACGAGAGAAAAATCAATAATGTGAAGTTTCATATTTATCGCATATACACATGACGCGCCCATGGCGGCAAGATCGCCATGAAAGTTAATACAGTCTGCAATTCCATACCTGATACCACCAACGCCTCGTTTGGTCCACAAGTAGTAAATCCCCAGGTCATAATAAATCACTAAACAATAGTTCACGTATGAATTAATAAACAAACGAAAACGCTTTATACGGGCGACAACCGAATCGGCCACAGATCACGCTCACAATCAGTGTTGCCAATCTCCAACATGCGAAAATCGGTAGATTCAGAAAAATAAATCGGTAGATTCGGTTGATCCGTTTATAAGGGCTTTCTTCACATTAATTTTATAACAGATTTTCGGACAACAAGTAACGTATGTTGGTAGATGGTGTAATAACGCATACAAAAAAAAATAAAGGTTATATGTTTCTGAAAAAAAAACATTAAAATGGAAAATTTCAAACCTTTTTTTAAAAATGAAAAAAAAGGTGAAATGGCAATTTTTTGTTTTGATAAATAAAGAATAAAAAACACTTGACGTTTTTCTGATAGTTATTTAATATGTATCTAATTTAATTACTTTTTAAAATATTTTTTTGTGAAAAAACGTCAGCAACATGCTGTTTACATTATTTTTATAAAATTTGCTAGTGACAAAAAATTTCAAAATATTACGGAGTATTAACGCAAGCACATTTTTTAATTAATTAAAATTCTTGAACCACTATATGCTGCCACCGGAGGCAATTGTGAGAGACTCTGGAAATAATGTTTTAAACACAACATTGCGCTGGTGATGCGTTGTTTCGTTCTTGGATGTGATCGTAAAACAATGCTGTGCAAATACCTTTAAAAATTATATTACAATTGTACGTCTGTTCTGGAAATTATCTTATGATGTTTTACCCTTTTTGTGTATAGGTTCATATATATTCTATTTATAGTGTTTTTGAACAGCGTCTACTTTAATAAAAATACATAGTATTTTTGACTTTCAGATTAGACTGCTGGTACACTAGAATAAACTTTTTTGTGCTCGAGCCGTTTTTATTTGTAAGAAGCAATTCTTATCCATCAAACCCATAGTGAAATATGATCTCAGTCACTCATCTAGACGCAAAAACGCAGTACCCCGTTTTTTTATTATTTTATTGAAAAATAATTGTTGACAAAATAAGCTTAAAACTATAAATGGTTTGTACATACATAATAAATAATTGCGTTTTTACCGTGTTTAGAGAGAGAGTTCGTTTTACATTAATTTTCATAGTTTATTGATTTATTTGTTTTATCTTTTATTTACATCGCATTTTCATTATCTTAAACAGATTTATTTTAAATTAGATATTAAAATATATAATTCGAATTATTATTTTTAAAGCACCATTTTTGTGTAAATCTTCACAAAGGCGCTGTACAATAAATATACCAACACGTCTCGGTTGGTCTGTTAAATTTTAGTAACATATGTACGTGAGCTAGATTTCAACACGCCTTGCAGCTTCAGAGCTCACGGGTGGTTACGACCATATTTTTTTAAGAGTGACTTAAGAGTTTTCAATTAAGAAATTATCACAAAGTTTTCAAATTAGTGATTTTAACCAAATGTAATCATTCAAAGGTGTTATTCTGAATCGGTTTCGTAGCACGAGAAAAAGTTTTTTCGTGTATTTTGAATGTAAATGAGCGAGATAATATGGCCTCGAAAACGTTTGGAATACCACCCCAAATAGAGAAAGATATTGAAAAGAAGGCGGCGAGTGCCCGGAACAAGGTGAATGGTACAGTATAATCGACATTGGGAAATAAATTTTTATCGCAGGAGGCATAATTATCAGTTCACAATGGAGTCCTGGTGCCGATCTTTATGCCTAAGAGTGAGGTATGGAATTGGAAAAACAAAAATGAAAGTAAGCCGAGTTCCGTCCAAATACTTGAATCATGTCTTGGATGCTTTTTTCTTGCGTTTAAGCTTGGAAAACATTCGACGAACTGTCAGAAAAGGTGACAATGATCTTGTGTTCGGTTTATTCGAGAAAAAAAAGTTTTTTTTTAATTATGGGTTACGGTGTTTTGTTTTTACAGCACGATAAATAGTACTTTCTTTATGATGACCTTGACAGTGACTTTCAGAGACATCTTTGAAAACACAGCTAAATTAGAATGAAATCGAGAAAATTTAAGTAGTCGGAGTAAATGAGTCGCCTTTATAATGTGGAACAGCTTCACAAATATTCATTTAAGTGTTAATATTGTGACGAGACACGATGTGTCTACAGACAGTTCAAAAACCATGCTGAGCGGCGGGGGGAAGGGGTGATTGTTATTATGGTATAAAATAGCCAATTGTTCAAAATTTCTAATAATCGGTAGAATTATCATTAAATTTGGTAGATTGCTTCCAAAATCGGTAGAGTGAGCAACGCTGCTTATAAAACCACAGACAAATTATTGAATTGCTTTTCCAAAGAAATTACTTGCTATACTGATGAAATATTATCTTAAGAAAAAAAGTTCTTACTTGTGCACAAACGGATTTTAGTCAATAGTGAATGCGGGAATATAATAAAGTAAATTATGATATTTGTGTAATAATTATTTAAAGGTAAAATAACTGTTTTGATATTCCAATTAACTGAATCCTATTAAAAAAAAACTGATTGGGCTTTTTTTTTAAAGAAAAATTGACAAAAATAAAACAATAAATATTGATGTGACCCATTATTAAAACAATAAAAATTTAATAAATCAATCTCAATAAAATTAGCTGCCGAGGTACATTTTGAAAATTGTTTTCAAATAATATGATGTTGATATTTGATTAATCTTTTGGAAGCCATTGTCAAAAAATAAATATGTTTTAATAAATATGCTATTCATTTCAGAATTGAGATTAAAAAATGAAAAAAAAAGCTGTATTTATGATTTTGAAATATTATATTATTATAAAAAATTCAATAACTAAAATAACTTTAACATATTACAACAGAGATGAAGAACATTTAAGATAAGGTAATATAGAAGTCTACGCATCTACAGGGCTTATGACCTGTCAATGGCTGGTTTAAGTGGCCACTTTACACACTGTGTAACATTCACCATTCTGCCCATATTTGAACATCTATATTCCTTCAATTCTTTCATCTGTTGATGTTTGTGAAATTAAAAAGCTGAAACCTTTATTTATGCGGGTAAGATTCATCTAACTGAATTCTAATTCATCTAGTTGAATCCAGTCCCTGTCTACAAAAATTTGGACAAACTCAAAATATTGTTGATAAAATAACTTTGTTTAACCAGTATTTTTTTCACCGGCCGGTTTCAAAGCAAACAAGCTACTTTGTCAAGGTTTACGTAACGATATAATTCTTTCCTATTTTATTTTTAAAATATTATTATTCTTCGAAAATGCGAGAATTACAGGCATCTGGTGATGTCGTTTTACACAAATAATGCAAATGATATTTTTTTGTATGATTTCTTCCAGCATAAATAAGCTGACATTTGTTTATTTGGGAGCGTAGAGCTTTCTTCGTAATTTGCCCCCGTTAAGCTTAAAATATTGTAATGCAAAACAACAAGTGCAAAAGTTTAACAGTCGTTAAAAATTTATGTATGCTCACCCAGGTGATCACTATTAAATGTCAAAATAATAATATTATATTCTCCCTAATAAATATTATATTCTCTCTAGGCTCGACTGTGGAATCATCTCCCATCCACCATCAAAGATGTTACTACATTATCTCTGTTTAAATCACGTCTGAAGAAACATCTCCTTTCTCTTCCTTAATCTCTCCTCCTTTCCTTTTTCCTCTTTCCTCTTTTTTCCTTTTTCCCATTGAGTAATAGTTTTGATTTAAGGCAATTTATAAACAAATACGTTTATTTCTATTTGTATATATTTTAAACTTTTTAATCTTTTTTTTTCTATTGAATATGTTCTGTAACTTGAATTATAAAACTTTTATTTTTTTGGTTGGTTGGAAGAATTTGCCATTTGGCAATAAGTCCGCCAATGTACAAATAACATTATGTACAAAAAGTTAAATAAATAAATAAAAAAATAAAATAATATTTATTATTTTGCCCCCGACTCAACATAGATTTTCTAGAGTCGGGGCAGGTTCACTGGCATGAGTTGTTCCTGGTTGAGTCACTATAAATGGTGTCTCTGTAATCAACTCATGTATTCACAATATTTTAGTATAAAAAATAAAATAAATCAGTAAAAATTAAAAGCGAGTCAAGAGAATATTTTTAATTTCCCTTTAATTTAATATTTACATATTCGATCAGTTATGAATTTGTAATTGTACTAACATAGTTAAAACATAATTTGTTTAGATTGAGAAAATAAGGAGAATACTTAATAACGTATATAGCGCCATTTGCATAATGTAATATCTCAAGGGCGCATTACAAAGTGATTTATGAATACTGATTTGAATTTGTATTAAGGATAACATGATCCTAATTAACCGAGGCCCGTAAAGCCAATTAACTGAGGCCAAAGGCCAATTTGACGGATTCGTTGATTACTATCATGTAATAACAATAGTTATAATGTAGCAGGTCAGCTTATTGCTATTATTTAAAATTACAAACAGTCGTGTTGTACTATTTCCTGCTAGTTATGAATATTACTTGCTTAATCATAGATATGTATGCATAATATAATATATTTTTATCTACCAGTTGTGCATAGCGGATTAAATCTATACTCCGATTGCGGCATATCTAGATCATTTTTGTTTCAAATCAGTGATCAATCTTACGGTTTAGTGCCTCGATTATGAACGCTATCTTTTTCTTTTTTTTAATAAAAAGAAATATTTGCGTTCTTATAATTTACGCAAATATTTAATTTTGAGGGCCATTTTCAACGAGCTGTAAATAACTTCATCTTCATCTGTATATATCGAGACGGTATACTTAACTTCTGTACTATCTGTATCTTACCTCGCTATGTTCTACTTACTTGTCATACCGACATCGTATGATCGAAACAAGCCAATGGAATGACCGCAAACAATTAGTCCGCGTTTCTTACGTCATTAACATTTAAAATAGTTCTTATTTATATTTTAAATAGGCTTCTGTAATAAAAAGTGCTCTCTTCAAAGCGATTGTAAACTCCAATAAATCCCTAATCGAGCAAAAAATGTTCGCTTGAACATAAATTTTGTATGACTTTTGGGAATCACCTAGACGGTACGCTTAACGATCGTTTGTTTGTACCTACCGATCGACTACAAAGCCGGCTCCTTTAAAGACTCGATACATACACTCGGAAATATAGTAAAACAGATAGAAAAAATATTATAACTAAATTATTTTTTAGAGTGGTAACTTTCCGACGCATATAATCTGTGTCTGACGCCTAGATACTCTTATTTGTCAATAGGACAGAACCTAGCGACATTATTTTCCCATCTAGGCTTTTGTTTTATTAAAGTAACAGTTATGTCGAAATTTAATTCGACTTCAAAACTTACTTATTTCACTCTCAAATTTTTAATGGGCTTTTAAGAAAAAAAGTGCTAACCTCAAAACGATTAAAAAAAATTATTAATCATAATTAAAGGAAAAATTGCTTGGTGAAACAAAAATTACCCAAATCTTGAAGGTGGGGGGTCGGCAGTATATATTCATAATCGATAGAAGGAATTTATCTTCAACTATACCGTCAAGGTGAAGGTATGACGTCTTTATCTTCCCATCATAATCAAGGCCCTGGTGCCAGTCCAGGAACAGACAAATATTGTAGTATAGAATCACATTTTAAACCAATATTTCACATCCATCCCTCCAGTAATCGAACCTAGAACGTCAAGCATGGTAGGCCAACGCGCCAAACACTTCTGAAGGTAGCTAACTTCCGGAATTCAGGTTCTGTTTCACTGACATAATTGTATTTTCATCAGACCAGACTTTAGAAATATTACAACACCGTATATTTATTACTAAAGTTTTAGGTTTGTCTGTCGCCCTCTTGAATACGGATAAGTAATACATTTTGCGGAGCCTACTCCTGTAGCAAACGACGCTTCCTGGATTCACAAATAAATGCAGCAGAACAGGCATCTCCCAGAAATCACTCCGAATTATTATTATTTAAAATCACTCGAAAATGTGGCAATATAACAGCATCTCTGGGTCCCGTTTGCAGTTCCAGTGGGGCTGTTGAATCTGATATTTGTTTTGTGTGCCTATAATAGTGTAAGTTGTTGTTATTGCTGAACAAAATTAATATTTCTTCGACAATGCTTTAAGCATGTTCAAATATTTGTTGACAGGCTGGATTTCCTTCCTAGGGAGTTATTTAGATCTAAATTTGTCGCAATAGAGGGAAAACATTTTAAAGGAGAGAATAAGGAATATTTTATTAAACCAGCCAGTGACAGATCATAAGCCCTGTAAATGCCTCGATCTAAATAACTCCCTGGGGAGGAAATCAAGCTTGTCTACAAACAAACTGGTATAAGAAGTATAAAGATTGAAAAAATGATTTCAGGCGTTGCCTAGTAGGTGAAATAGTTCAGCCGGATGAATCGCACTTATTATAAAGGTTTCAGCTCTTTTACTTCTCAAAAGTCATCAGATGGAAGAGTTGAGGAAATGTGGATGTTTAAACATAGGCAGAATGCTAACTGTTACTCAGCGTGTAAAGTGGCCACTTAAACCAGCTAAGGATGGTTCATAAGTCCTGTAAATGCCTAGACTTCCATATTCCCTTCTCAAAAATGTGTTCCCTCTGTTGCAACAAATTTAGAATATTTGTTATTTTAGGCGCCTTTTCTTTGCAAACTGTTTAACATGTCTGCTTTGCGAACAACACGGTCTGACTTTTCCTTATACTAAGTGTTACCGTATTTTCTCGCTGAATTTTTCACTAGAGGAGTGATTTTCCTATACACTATACATAATAATTATCGGCGCGTCTCTATCGTTTTGCTTTTTTGATAAATTGTTTCTTATGGGAGTTCGGATCATCTAAAAACCCACAAAAGTGCTCTGTTTTAACTGCCGTCTTCGGACGGACGGTATCCAAATATGATAAATATTTTTTTTAATGAAAAAAGTACTGATACAGAAAATTTCATTCTGATTCTTTTTCTTAAAAAAAAACCAAATCGGTTCAATTTTGGGGTGCGAAAAACGAGACAACGAAACCTAACTTTTGTCGATTTCAGCTAAGCATAATCAGTTCGACGTCCAGTTGGCTTTTTTGCACAATCGGAAGGTATCTTCGAGAGAGTAACAAGAGAGTTCAAATACCTGTTCATCTTTTTTTTCTCGCATCGCATATCCACTTAGTTACGCATAGACTTAAAAGTTCGTAATAAATGTTTACCTTCTAAATGTGGTTGGATTTTGACTTTAATTATTTAACAATTCTAGGAACACGATGAATTTACGGACTATGACTTTTTTGGTAAGTTTAAATAAATAAAAAATGTTGATATGTATGTCTGAATGAGGAACTTCAGTCCTACGGGAAATTGGATACAAAAATGTTTACTTGCACGCTGTAAAAATTGAATTATTAAATTGTATTGCAATTTTTTTTGAAAATGTATGAAAAAAATAAAAATTAACAAAAACGCACTACTTTGAACGCCGTCACTAGTTCGTAAGAACCAACCAGTGATATGAGAGCTGTGAAGATATCCGGTTTGCTTATCGTTAACGAATTAATCTGAAGAACTGACAGAGAAGAACTTTTCACTTCTCACGTCACACGCGGAGTTATTTCAGAAAAACAAAACTTAAAAAAATCATAGCGCTCATAATACGATACTTATATAAAAATTAAATAATATAAACTGGTTTAGTTTAAAAGTCTACTAACAATTAAAAAAGAAAAAGGACTTTGAACTTCCTCATAGGAATCTTTGACATAGGTAAAATAACATGAAAAGGTTGCTATGTACGGATTGATAAGTACGTGGTTAGACTGGTTAGAATATAGTTGTGTTAAAATGATCACTTAGAACAAAAACAATAAAAATGGTAGAAGCATGTCAGATAAAATTTCTGTCCAATAATGTTATCTAACATTCTTCATCATTTCCTTTTCTGCACCCAGTGGTGCACAGAGCACTGCATTGATAAATCATGCAGCACATCTCGATCATATGTTACAAGGACGTTAGGTGATCAGTCAGGTGTCCTTCAATCCTCCAATATTTAGCGCCAGTCCTAAGACAGCGAAACAATGAGAATTAAGAGAATGCATTCGTTTGTTGTGTTCCCTTCCTTTGGTAGAAAAAGGCAGAACTTAACGCCAACAAATTGACAATAATGTATTTTTCTTCATTATTTTACTACATATTAGTCAATAACAGCGCAAATATAGCTAGCAGCTTTGACAGCTTTATTCCCTCGATTGAACGCGATCAGAGCGAGCTGTCGAAAATCCTCACATTCGTCTACTCAATATTCCATTTCGAAGGCTTGATATAAAATAAAATAATCTGTTTAATGTAAAATCTAATACAATTTATAATAAAGCCGAAATTTTTCTTTCGAATGACGCATTCACCTACACAATTTTTCAAATTTTTGGTAGTTATTATATAAAAACCCAATATACAGAAGTGTACACCCAAGACACGAAATAGATCAATAAATATAACGAGATTTTATTAATTTGTATCTTGCCGATAAACTTTATTTCGGGACCCAATTCTTAATTTCCAAATACATGAACAGGGGCCTTATGCTGGACTCATTCGCCTTTAGAATCGTATGCGACTTCCGTAATTCGACGAGTGACAGCATTCTTAAACCACCCATGCGAACGCAGTCGATTGAAAACCAATCGACTTTATCTCGAGTGCCCCAAAGCAGTCGACATTGACAATCGAATGCGACATCGGAACTTCAGCTGTCAAACTTCCTTCTTGTAAAACGCTCGGCATTCATGTTTGAATGACGAGTAAGTATTTTTGTTGTATTTTAACTTAAAATTTACAACATTGATCAATATTATAATGATAGTGTATCAAAAAATGTGCAACAAATATAACTGTACATATTTTTAATCCATTATCAAATGAAGTTTCACTAGAAACATGATTTCTAAATTATTTTATCGCTCATCAATGTCAAAATACGTATTTGAGATAGGAGGTATATATTATAGAGCATGTTTTTAAAATCCATTAAATGAATACTAAATATTTCTAATAACATGTAGATGTGTGTTATGTCAAAGGCAAATAATCATTATTGATGTTGCAGCGTCTCAGTAAAACATTTCATAATATTCTAACTAACTAACTAACTAACCATCACGCCATTTCCCCGTAGGGGTAGGCAGAGAGGATAGAACGCCACACCACTCTGTCCTGGCACACTTCCTTTGCTTCCTTCACATTCATACATCTTCTCATGCACGCACGTCGATTATTCCGATCACATGACCACTTTCAAGAATTTTTTGTACTTGATCATGCCATGTCTTTCTCGGCCTTCCTCGACTTCTACAACCAGACACATTCGCATCATAAATCTTTTTAGCCGTTCTTTCATCATTCATTCGCTCCACATGACCGAACCATCGCAAAAGACCTTTCTTAATTTTGTCGATAATGCATAATATCCCTTACACAAAATATTCAACGGAAGAAGTCTGACAAGACGCAATAAAAGTTTACGCGTGGCAGGAAAGCCATAGATAAATACGGATTTGTTAGTGTTGCCACTTTCTCATTCGTCTTTGTAATTGAATTGTCGGAGGGTTTTCAAAAAAAGCATTATGACAAAGCAATCGAGAAGCCCAATCGACTATTGTCGAGTGGTTGACAAAATGTCACATCTTTCCAGCATAAGGCTCCTGGACCTCAGTATTTTATTTTTGATATGTTGGTAATTCGAATAAACATTAACTCTTGTGTGGCTGTGATGTCACACTAGTCGACATAGGACACAAGACTTGATATATCTCTCTTATTTTTTAAAATGATGAATTCGTATTTTTTATAATCTTCAAATGGACATTTTCACACCGGATTTGGAAAATGAATTTTGTACAACTATGCTGGATGTTAATACAAAAAAATATTTATCCTCGCTACGCGAAAAAAGAGTGTCCACTAATTCAGCAACACATATGTATAAGAAAGAGCACGAAGATAGAACTCATCACAAGGAAGACATAAACGCTGTTCTATGGCAGGTGTTAGTGTGAAAAAGACAAAAACAAAAGTAAGTAAAGTGTAAAATAGATTCAGATTTCAGCCGGTTGATAACAGTGATGGGAAACGCACGCGCGTAATCCGAGTGGCGTATTTATGATTATTAATTTATTTTACTAAAAAAGGGCTAAATTATATGTTTATTTGCACAAATAATGGAAAAGGGATTATTAAACAGTATGTCTCCATGTTTTTTTTTTTCAATTTTTGAACTTTAAATTATTCTGTCTTTTACTAGTGGTAACACGATGTTACATCACCGCGCGCAAAGGGATTATTTATCACAGTCTTTTAAGAGTTAAGTTCGTTGATCGAGATTTTTAATTTAAAATTTAAAATGATAAGTTTTAAAAAATTGCTATCAAAACAGTACATTCAAAATTGGCCCCAACACGACACAAGGCTAATGGACTCGTGCAGTTAGGAGACATCCGTTAAAGTAGTCATTTTGTGTATTATGTAATCAATCTATGGGGAAGATGAACAAATTTAATAGTTTTGAAACTAGTGTGACATAATTCCTTTGGATGGGGTGTTCAAAGTTCACGACTTCGCCTCTCCTTCCTCCACTGGACGTTTCACCACTCCTCATCCAGAAATAAATACCGTGAAATAGGGCGACTTTTGAATCATGAAATGAGGTACCTGGTAATACGGAATCTTTCAGGTTTTAAATGCAAATGTTAGATTAATTGATTAAAATTAATATTCCCAGAAATTTCGAGTTGAATTGTGAAGCTGCGACAAAAATGTTTGTTTTTTTATGTTTCGTCAATGATAAACGTAGTTTTGTGTAATTTACACTGTAAAGTACATTTATTTATTGATTTTATTTTACTGGGTAAACAAACAGTATTTCTTTGTACATTAGTGTAGAACACTCACGGATGTCACGGATTATATTATTATGTCTGTTTAAATTTATGAATTCTTATTTGAAGAATAATTAAGAGGTTTTCTAAAATGACGTGATATTGATATTTTTTTCTACACCTTTATTTTGGTGCAAATGAACCTATAGAAATAAGTTTTGAGGCAGGGCCTACAAAAACTATTCTGCTAAAATGCTAGAAAAACTTCTTGCAAAGATTCGGCCTGCACCAGTCAATATGAAATATATTTTGGAATACTGTGGTGTAATGTACCTATCTATTTATTATCAGCTCTTACTGGACAATGCAGTTGATCACGTTGGCATGGTACAAAGATGAACCACTGGAATGTTTCTGTCAGACAGTATTTACATCATCATTCCATGTCCGCTCTCTAGTTGGAGCATTTATTTCATTTATTTATTCAGATATTTAGAACATTACAGAAAAAAGACCCAATGCATTCTTAATACAATAATAGATCACAAATTACTGTAGATAGTTATGTTATAAAAATAATATAACAAAATGTTAAAAGAAAAATGAAAAGTTAGAAAGTGCTTTCCTAAGGGAAGGCCCACTGTCGTGAAATATGTCAACATCCGAGGCGATGCGATTAAGTAGCAAGATCGCTATACCAACCGGCATAACCATTGGCAGGTTGGTTCTGCATCGCGGTAGGTAAAACAATCGATGCTGTCTTTGTCGAAGATAGTTATCAGGTACGAACAGACCTACATCCATCAGAATTTCTGAGTTATGTATGCGACCACCGATCACCTGGAAAAAGTGAACACCCAAATGAACGTCCCTCCTCCTCCATAATGACTGATAGCCTAGCATCCCCAGTAAAAAGTCGGTTGGGAAGAGCCAAGGATAATATCCACACTCTTTTAGGTACAGATAGCGCAGAAATTTTTTCTGCACTCTCTCCACCATCAAAGAGTATCGAGTCTCATGTGGCGACCAAATAATGGAACTAAACTCCAAACGACTTCTTACCAAGGAATTATACAATGTCCTCATAATCTGAGTGTTAGAAAAGATCTTGGCATTTCTAAGAACAAAACCAAGCATTTTAAGGGAGTCATTACATAGATTAACTATATGAAGATTAAAAGATAACTGCGCATCAAACAACACCCCGAGATCTCTGGACGTTGAAGCCCTTTCAAGCCTCACTTCGTCCATGAGATAACGATAGTATATTGTTTTGGATGCTCTTGTGTATGCCATTACAAAACATTTGGAAACATCGAAGAATAATTTGTTTTGTTTGCTCCAATTGTGTCCACAAAGATCCTCAAAGTATCTCTGTCAGCTGCCAGCTCCCATGCATCCTCCCAAGTCAGGTTCGCGTCCTATAGTTCTGACACGAACTGCCGACGAACAGTCAACAATGGACGTCCAGGACGTTGAGAACCTGATTCCTTGTAAAGTAGGCAAACGTGGTTAAGGCTTTTAGGAGGTCTTCGCAGCACATGGCCAAGCCAACCGTATCGCCTCTGCTTGATGACAGTTGTCATCAGAGTTTGATGCGTCCGTTCTCTTTTTAATTCATTCCGCACAAAGTCAATCCACACTGATCCCTCGCAAAAACCCTAATTGTCCTAATACCAACAGTAGGAATAATCCTGTGCAAAGACCCTAATCGTCCTAACAACGTCAGCGCGCAGTTTTCTTGAGTTTCTACTATTTAGATTTGTAATTTACCACTTCCCTTCTATGAGACAAGAACAACACAGACGGACAAGAGTTTATTTATTTTTACACTTTATATACATAAGGGCATATTAGGGTGAGTATATTGCGTTAAGGCTATTTCTTCCTTCCTACCCAAACCGTTCAGTTTGAGAAAATTACAAATACATGGACATATCGAATCTTACAATTTTATACAAAATTAAAAACAAAGATTAACAAAATAAAAATACAAAAATAAATAACACTTAACTATGAAGAGTGGATAGGGGAGGGGAAGGAAAGAAGAAGGATAAAGGAACAACTCAAATATTTAGATAGTGACATTTCAATATTGACTTAAATGTAAATAAAGAAGGGGCATCTCTAACATTAGTGGGTAGATTATTCCACAATCTAGCAGCTACTAGGAGGCAAAAAAATTAAAGCGATGACAGGGTATTAAAAGGGTTCTCTCGTTACTAGAACGAAGAGATAGTCCGTGTTGTAATAGAGGTTGGAAAAGCTCTCTTAGATAAACAGGCGAAGAGTTCAGTTCAGACCTAAGTATATATTTATTTATCAAAAACAGATTTAGCTCTCATGGTAGGCCTTCACCCAGTTCCTCCCCCTTTTCCACCCATTCACTCACAAAAAAAGCATAAACGTTTGTTGGATTAGCCAATAAGCTTAGACTCCACATCGGCCTCGTCACCTCCGTCAAACCGTTCAACATGTTTTCTGTTTCAGTATCTAAAATCGGGCAATGCCATAGGATATGTTCAGCCGTCTGACGGGGCTCCCCGCAAGTACATCCAGGGTCTCTCACTAAAGCGAGGTCATATAGCTTAGCCCTAAACTTACCATGTCCAGACAAGATCTGGACAAAATCAACAGATAGAAGAATTGAAGAAATTTGGATGTTTAAACATAGGCAAAATTGTGAATGTTACAGTGTGCAAAGAGGCCTCTTAAACCAGCTAATGACAAGCCCTGTCAATGCCTAGACTTTCATATTCCCTTCTCTATAATGTTCTCATCCGTGTTGTAATTTGTTAATACAAGAGTATGGAGAGTTATTTGAAAAAAAATAAAAGATACAAAAAGACTCACACAAAGTACGAGTATAATAAGTGATTGTGATTTATGTGATTATTCCCCCACCCAATAGAATTATAAGATTCGTAAATTTTTGAAATTAATATTTATTCCCAAAGGTTTATAGCGTGATTAATGTAACGCTTAATTCCTATGACGTTTACATACCTAGTAAATGGATTTCACCTCTCAATTTACTTCATTTAAAAATCACCTTTGTTATTTGAGTTGAGTTATGGTTCCGTGGCTAGCGTTGCGGACTCACGGATCAGAGGCTTGAGGCTCGAGCCTCACTCTACCCCAACTTGATTTCCATTTTCTAATGGTGAGTTTTTCAAAACTCGTTGATAACGGCCACCAAAATTGAAATATTTGGGTAAATTAAAAGAGCGCTAATATTTATTTTTGTAAAAAAAAATAATCCTAGCTGGAGCATACTATGGTGTCCACAAACAGCCTCCAGACCTATCGTCCTTTGATTTGTTCAAGGTACTCTCAGCGGGATCATCCTCTGCGGTTCGTAATCTGTACGGTTATTTCAATTCCGGTTACCTATACAAACAAGCCATGCCTTTGTGGGATTTTTTGTTTACTTATTTTCTATTAATATGTATTTCATTGATATGTAATTATGCTGAATTTTTTTAATACTCTGTTTATTGTAAAAAACAAAAAAAATTGAATAAAAAAAAATATTTAAAAAAAATTATGATTCTCAGATTATTTTTATAGCACCAAATCTGACCGGATCGTTTACGGCAATATTTGTGTAGACAAGTAGTAGATTTATTTTTAAAAAGCATATTTATTTTACGGTAGGTGGAGAACCAATTATCTGTAACCCGATATAGGTGATAGCAGGCAAGTTTTGTAAATGCTTAGACTTCATTACCTTCTCAAAAACATTCACCATCTCCATTGTAATATCTATCAATCTGAATTCTATTAATTTATTTTAAAATTACATATACATTACAAACATACATTCAATACGTTTATATTATAAAAAAGAAAATACATGAAAGACACTCATGTTAAAGTAGTAGGAGAATCCTGCTCCGGAAAACCCATTCGGAATCATGGAGCAGATCAATATCCAGAGCGATGTTGTTCAGTATAGCGGTAGCCCTTCCAAGAGGCACAACCACTGACAGGTTGGTCCTGTATATAGGAATATGAAACAATTTATGCTGACGCTGTCTTAGGTAATTATCTGGAACTTACAAACCAATGCTCATCATAATCTCCGGATTATTGTCAATATCGATAATAATAATCGATAAAAACAACAACAACAACAACAAACCATCACGCCGTTTCCCCGTAGGGGTAGGCAGAGAGGATAGAACGCCATAACACTCTATCTTGGCATACAGACCTCGCTTCCTCTACATTCATACATCTTCTCATGCACGCACGCCGATTATTCCTACTATCGATAAAAATGTGTGGTCAAATACTTATTCCTTCTAGTCTCTAAACTGTTGTAGCCAAGTATACCCTGGAGAAACTCGGTCGGATAGAGCCAAGGATAATGACCGCACTCTGTCATGTAGAAATATCTCAGAAACTTATTTTGGATTTTTTCTTTCATAGTACTTTAGTTCATGTGGCCCTCGAATTATCGAGCCACTCTCGAGTCTACTTTGCACCAAGGAGTTGTAAAGAGTTCTCAGTACGCGGGTATTTTCAAAAACCCTGGCAGTACGCAGAACGAATCCTAACATCTTCAATCCATTACCACTGATTGTCTCTATGTGTTCATGAAATGTCAGGGTGCTCACAAATCTAACGCCCAGATCCTTAACATTTGATGTTCGTATCAGATTCTGGCCATTCATTTTGTAGAGAAAAAATTGAGTTTTTTGGGCCCTAGTGAAAGACGTGACCGAACAATTGGAAACGTTAAACCTGAGTTTGGTACGCCTTCAAGCCTTCAACTAACCCGAGTCTAACGAGTGTCAAAATGGTAAGTAAACAGAGTTAACTTCAATTGTCTATAAAATAAATAAAATTTTCTGCATAATTTTTCAAAAATATTCACGTTAAAGAAATTTTCGGAACATGAAATTAGACATTTGTGATCAAGATACTAAATTTAAAAAAACAAATATACTCATTTTTGTATTGATAATATAATCTTATTTCATAGATAATTTAAGATAAGATTGTTAACTTCCCATTGTAAACTTAGCAAAGCTATTTTCAGTTATCTAAAAAATAAAGTCAAATTTTTTGTACCAAAATGTGTATATGTCTTACAGTTTTTAAATATCTTTGTCGGTTACCTGTAGTCGAACACGTGAATATTTTTATTTAATTCATATTAAGATGCATATTACAAAAAAACGTAGTAACGTATCCCTAACTCTCCAAGTGGGCCTCGTGGTGTAATGGTCAGCGCGTTTACCTCCCATGGTCTCGATTCCCGGCATGGTTGATATGAAATTTTTATTTGAGAGGGTGTTTTTACACTAGAATATTATTTCATAGTCCCTGGACTGGTACCTGAAGCGTAACAGTGATAATCTTACCTTCACGTTACAAAAATGATCAAGAAACGCTGTGATTGGTGTCCCGATGTAGTGCCCTATGCATCATTAAGTGTGAAAAGGTAATGACGATGATGAACTCCCCGTGGCCAATTATTTAAACATTTTATTTTTCACACAGAAAATGCGTATTTTTGGAAAAAAAATTGACGTGTTTTCGTTCGTAACCTGTAATTGTTTATGTTTGTAAAAATGTTTTATAGGATTTATTATTATTATTATTATTATTATTATTATGGATAACTTTTACAGCGCCATTTCCGTAATATAATACCTCAAGGGCGCTTTACATAGTGATTCTATTGTTAAATAAATTTAATTGAAGCTTTTAAATTTGTAATTTAATTTAAACAATTTACTTTGTTGTCACATGCTACGGATTAATTCAAATAATTTAGAGAACAAGTGGGTTTTAAGTTTTTTCTGAAACATCACTTCACTTTCACAGCTTCGCACCTCTGCTGGGAGAGCATTCCATGTCATAGGGCTTGCGACCGCAAATGCGCGTTCACTAAATTTAGTACGCTGTTTGCGTAGAGGTATAATAACTTTTCCTCTCGCTGTAGACGTAGCTGATCTAAGCGTGAGACGCCTGTCAGCTAGTTCATCTGGAATGCATGGTTCCCTTAGATATTCCGGAGCAGAGTTGTGCAGTGACTTATACATAAACCAACAGAGTTTGTATTCTACCCTCTGTGGAAAACGTGGCCAGTGTAGTTCCCGAAGTAGGTAGTGGAATGATATGACTGAACTTAGAGATTCCGAAAATAAGTGTCTGCAGCATTTAATACAGATTGTAGGTGAGCCATTTTGTTCATTGGTTGACCTGCATAGATACCATTACAATAATCGACTCTAGACACTACAAACGCATTTATTAATTGACGGGCGGCATCAACCGGCAAATTTTTGCGTATGCATTTAATTTGTCTCAGCTGGTAGAAGCATGAACTTATCATTCTACTAACTTTAACTTCACAAACATCAACAGATGAAAGAATTGAAGGAATATAGATGTTCAAATATGGGCAGAATGGTGAATATTACACAGTGTGTAAAGTGGCCACTTAAACCAGCCATTGACAGTTCATAAGCCCTGTATTAGACTTCTATATTACCTTTTCTTAAATGTTCTTCATCTCTGTTGTAATATGTTAATATAAATAGCTCCCCAGGGAGTTGAATCCAGTCCTTGTCTACAAAAATTTGGACAAACTCAAAATATTGTTGAATAATACACAGTTTATCTGTGGCCTCTTTTGTAGTGAAACATGCGTTCTAATCTAAACACGATGTCAATTTATTATTGTCATCACATAGGCATGAATTTTTTACCAGTTACGCTTTGTTGACAAGAAGCTAGAAAAGCCTATTTGAAAATCGGTTTTAGTGTTTTTTTATTGTTTATTGTTTTTTAAAACCCGTTAGGGTTATTTAATCATGTTACGTCTCGTGTATATCTTAGTTATTAGAATATTTTTAATTTTACTTTCGACTGCAGTTTGGAGTCCTGTTTATTACTGCAACTCATATGATCTTGAACGAGTACAGAGAATTTTTTAAAGATATATTCAATTTAAATTAGGTCTACCTGTGTCACAAATAAATTATAAATCCCTGATGACTGCTTCAAATAAATCAATTACCATTACTGTCAAGCAGGAGGACAATAAATGACCTCTTATTTATTTATAAATTATTAAATAACCAAATAGATTGCCCCGAACTGTTAACTGTAATTAACTTTCGTATTCCACATAGACCAACAAGACTTATTTTTTTGTTTTACAGTCATCATCATGGTACTAATTATTCATTGAATTCGACGATTATTCGCATGAAGCGACTTGCAAATCAATACAGTGATGATTTAGATTTATTTTATTCCACGCCGCTGATGATCAAGTCCTGTGTTTTGAAAAAGAATTAACAATTTAAAATTCAAATAATGTGTGTATAATTATTTTTTACATTTATTATTGTTTAATATTAATATTGATGTAAACCATAAAGTAAACTTTTTCACTTTCCTTTTAAAATACTTTCTTTTTGTTCTTCTTCTCTTTCTCTTTTTTAAAAACAGCTATTTTCTTTTATTAACCATTCTTTTATAAAGGTAAATATTTATATATGTTACAGATGTAATATTTTTTTATTATTTTTAAATACTGTTTACAATTGTATACTTTTCTCGATGTTTTTGTTCTTTTTAAATATTATGTTATTTTTTGTTGTATTTTTTTTTCACTGGTTTTATTATAATTATGTAAAAGGTTCATGGAACCGTAAATAAATAAATAAATATGTCACATTTTTTGAGCTCGTGTACTGCGTTGGCTGGCTTAAAGTAATGGGTTGTTAAGTAAAAAACGTATTTTTAATTTTTAATATTTATTTATTTACTGCTTTTAGCAATAAGACTTTAACACATAGATATCTTCGTATATCATATACATTAAGTACTCGTTCTACTTCTACAAGGTTACATAATTATTATCAGTACGAGATTGTTTTTAAATATTCTTATACCTACCAATAATCTCTTAACAAATGCTTTCTTTGACTGAACACTCGTCGCTCCTATGTAGGTATTCCCTACGGATAATTATGTAATTAATTAATAATTATACATCAATGTGTAAGGTAATATGGCAATACGATAAAACTTCATCCTTCAAGTATGCTTATTTTGGATTAATACGAATGAATTTATATCTATTTTCAATTATCAGAATCTGTTGGTCGACTCTAAATGAATAGATAACTCGTAACTCGGGCAAAACGATCCTCAAGGAAAGTTTTCTTAGTATGTAGTAACAAGGCTATCGATACGTATCGATGGCAATGCATTCGTTTTGATGCTTTCACGCCACGCAGTATATCGACCAATAGTATAATATAAGAAAACGTAACCTTTTGGCAGGGTTCTATAGGATTAGAATGCACTAATTGATTAAACAGTTGATCATAATATACAACTGTATTTTAGTTTATACCCAAAGTTTTACTATTTTTAAAAATTTAGAAGAAAGGTGCTTTTTGTTTGATGCATTAAAAATATATATTACGAGTTCCAGTTTAATTTTTTGAATTTTGAAGCAAGGTTTATATTTGGCGAAATTAGAACTGAACATTTTCTTGGCAAACGCAATCTTGAAGCAATTTAAGTACATATATTTAAGTTAAAGATGATATTAAAAATAGGTACTAACACACATATTTATATTCTAAGTTTAAATAGGTCAAATTCTATGATTATAATTTAATCTTAAAAAGTAACTTTATAATATTATCTTTGATACATAATCATCTTCAAAGATTTGGTTTAAACATTAATGAATCTTTGGTTAATGGTAAATAAAGTTATCATTTCAACAACGCGTATAGGGTAATCAATTTGCTGACAGTGTTTTGGTTTCCGGAAAGTTTAGTCGGCTTTGCACCCTGGCCTGGTCTGCAGTTCCATGCGGCTGCTGGCGATGGCGATCCATTCATTCTGCTCGGAGTCGAACCAAGTCAGGCCCAGAATGTACTTTCCGTTGAGGTTAGCGTGTTGGCAGTGCGAGAACCACCATCCTCCTTCGTAACTGGCGGCGCAGTTAGAGTTAGAGATGTCGCGGTCCCTGTCGATGGCGGAGAACTCCATGCCGTTCTGGTAGTTGAGTGCGTCGCTGGCGTTTCCTGAGAATCCTCCCACGGTGAGGTGGTAGCCGGTGCTGGCAGAGCCTACGTTGAATTCCAGATAGTTAGCGGTCCAGTAGTTGCCGTAGATATCGCGCATATTCACCTTCAGGGACGTGCAGTTGTCTTTGGTCAAACGGTGCAAAGCGTCGTTCCCAATCCAGAACTCTCCGTTGGGACTTCCGAATCCGTCAGAATATTCCTGGAACCTCCTGTTAAAGTCAACTGATCCGTTGAAGCGACTCTGCATGAGAGTCCAGCCATTGTTGCAATAGGTTTCGACGGCGGGACCGACTCCGGGAGCAATGAGAACGTTACCCGCGGTCGCTTGTAGGGTTTTGTCCCCGCAATCTTTCGGCAGGTGCTTGACAATGTCGTGATACTCTCTTTCCACTTCTTTCAGCTCCTTTAGTTCTCCGATCAGCTCGGGCATATCCTCAACACCAAGCGTAGATTCGTTTTGAGCTTGCAGGGCTTCAGTCTGAAACGAAGTTTGTAAATTAGTACATTATTATTATTACGAATAGTTATCAAAGAAAAAGCAGAATGGTATAAAATATCAAACTTATTTTACATTTTACAATGATCATAAAAAATACTTATAAACTAAATTAAAATGAAAATAAAAACTGTCTAGAATAAATGTTTTATTATTTTTTTGTCAAGCCACTAACAAATTGTGTAAGCAGTAATAAAAAAAATAGAAGACAATATAGATCTCATTAACGATTTTTAAATGATGATTTTTTATGTTTCTTTAAATAATAATTTTAAAAATAAATTACAAAAAAAATAAAATTACCTTGGTAATGTGATCGGCCAATCGGTAGAAGTGTAGTTTAGCCTGGTTCTCCAGGTGGCTAATTGACTTATTTTGCGTTTCTAGCATCACGTGATCTGCATCTACCCTATCGACCATATTCGACACGCTGACAGCAATAGCCTTAACAGACTGACGAACACTTTCGTGGTTATTCTGCAAGTAATCGTGGTGGGAATTTAGTTGTGCCATGTCAACGTCGAGTTTGGATATTTCCTTTTTGAACTGAGGCAAAGTGGTGTCCACCTTTTCTTCCAGGTTTTCCATATTTTCCAATAGTTGCATCATCGATTTATGCAGAGTGTTAAAGTTGCCTACGTCGCTGGTAATATTTTGAATCATATGACGTTGTTGAATTTGAATTTCCATTATGTCTTGGATCTTGGTCGATTCCAAGACAGAACTTTCTCCCGCGAAGGCTTCAAGCTTCGCTTGGAGGCGGATTATTTGATCAGTCAAGTGGTTTTGCGCAGAGTTCAACTTAGTGTAGGACTTTTTTAGATCCCTTACTTGCTTGCTCAGCAAATGGAAGTGCCTTAGCTTGCGAGATGGTGTTAAGTCATTAGTGTTTGCAGCTTGTGATTGCTTTGCCCATTTTTGGGTTAGAGCATTGAACGACATGAAGCTCATCTTGTGTTCTACGTTGATTACTTTAATCTGTAACAAATAAAAAACTTACATTATTATAATTGAAATCTAACAGCGTATCGCTAATCAACAAAACACAAAAATACTCAAACAAAATAGTGCACAAGTGTTTTTTTATTTTTCTGACAAATTGTAAATCGACTAGATAAAAACAAGATCATTTTGAGAAAAATGAGAAAATCATTAAGTTCATCGAATTCAAAACGGGTTGTTAAAATAACGATGAGATTAGAATTGATTTCACATTTCAAGTCAATTTAATTAATTAATTAAAGTACATGAATTTTATACACCATGCATTTGATATTTGGTCGCCAAATCAAACTACGTATTCCTTAATGATAGAAAGGGTACAAAAATTCTGCGTTATCTGTATCTCAGGAGTATGGATTTTACCCATGGCTTTTCCCGACTGACTTCTTACTAGGAACGCTGGGCTACCAATCATTGATGGGGAGAAGGAATATTCATTTGGGTGTTCACTTTTTTCAACTCATTGGTGGTCGCATACATAATTCTGATATTCTGAATGAATTCGGTCTATTTGTCCCCGATAATTATCTTCAACAAAGGCAACACAGGCTGTTCTATCTACCACGATGCAGAACTAACCTGCCAATGGTTATGCCGGTAGGTAAAGCGATCGTGTTATTCAATCGTATCGCCTCGGACGTCGATATATTTCATGACAGTGGGATTACTCTTAGGAGGGAAATTTCAAAATTGTAATATGTATGTCAATTTACTTTTTTTTTTTTTGATTTGATATGCATATTTTGTTAACTAACTAACTAACCATCACGCCATTTCCCCGGAGGAGTAGGCAGAGAGGATAGAACGCCACACCACTCTGTCCTGGCACACTTCCTTTGCTTCCTTCACATGCATACATCTTCTTATGCACGCACGTCGATTATTCCGACTTTTCACATATTTTGTTATGTGTGGAGAATTTGGATACTCTGTAATGTTCTCAATGTAAATAAAAATAAATAAATGAAATGAAATACATATTTACGGTTTGATTTTGAGTTTAAACTCTTTGAGAAAGCGGCAGTTGGTAGTTTAATTGTACACTGCATGCTTCCGAGTACTGGTGGGTTATATTATATAGATCGGTGTTTTGTCTGCGGGTGTGTGGGTGTTGTGCCTCGAATGCTCACTAGACCCGTGGAGGGGGATCTCCACGTAACTACATAGCACCTGTCTGATACGCCGCGACCGCTTCGACAAATAATTGGATTTTTAAAAACTGAAGCGCCCGACAGTATCGCCAGCAAAAAATCGAATCAATCCGAAAGATGAACATGTAATTTGAAATTGAGTTAAAATATATTGCAACTTTTTTTTATTATTACCCAGATGAATACTAACCACTTTGATTTTTATTTAAAATTATTATCTACTTTACTTTGTAAAATTTATCTTTAGAACATAAAATTTTATCATGTTAAGTGTTATTTTTTATTTGGGGATGTTTTGTTTCTTTCTTACTTTTTTTGATTTTTTATTTTTCAACAACAACAACAACAAACCATCACGCCGTTTCCCCGTAGGGGTAGGCAGAGAGGATAGAACACCATAACACTCTATCTTGGCATACAGACCTCGCTTCCTCTACATTCATACATCTTCTTATGCACGCACGCCGATTATTCCTTCTTTTGACATGTCCATCTTCAAGTATTTGATGGACTTGATCGTGCCATGTCTTTCTCGGTCTTCCTCGTTTTCTGCATCCATCAACATTTGCATCGTAGATCCTTTTAGCCGTTCTTTCGCTGTCCATTCGCTCTACATGTCCAAACCAACGCAGCACCCCTTTCTTAATTCTGTCAATAATGCTTGTCTCAGCCTTACACACTTCACGGATCTCGACATTTGTGCACCTATCATACATCGTTTTACCACACATTCGCCTGAGGGATCGCATTTCGACAGCATTCAACCTACTTTCATCATTATTTTTCCAATTCCATACTTCGCTCCCATACATTAGAGTTGGAACTAGAACTCCGTTGTGAACTGCTAGTTTAGCCTCCTGCGATAAACATTTGTTTGCCAAAGTAGATTTTAGTGCACCGTTCACCCTGTTCCCGGCACTCACCCTCCTTTCAATATCTTTATCGGCCTTTCCGTCCCTAGTAAACATACTTCCCAGGTACACAAATTCTTCTACCTGATTCAGAATATCTCCGTTCACGCTGATCTCACATTTTTATTTTTCATGTTTACTAAATTGTTTAATCTTAAATATTCTATACTACATAATTATTGTTCACTGCTGTGATTATTTCTGTAAAACGTTTTTTTGTAAAAGTTTATTTGAACCGTTGATGTATAAATAACAATAATAACATTTTATCCACAAAATATTTGTAAAAAAGTAACTAAGTGCCGTATTGACCCATTGGCATTGATGAAGGATACGCGGTTCCAGACAATTTTGATGAACAGATATTATTATGATCATTGTTTTTCTATCCGTGCAAAAAAGACAACTGCAAGTCGGACTGATTATGCCTAACTCAAGTCGACCTTTCGCTGTCCCGTTTTCTGCACCCGGAATCTAAACCGATCTGATTGGTTTTATTTTGTTTTTTTTTCAGAAATACTATCAGAATTAATTAACTGTGTGGGTATCTTTTCTGTTTTTCAAAATTATTCATTTTATTCGTTTTTATCCTACGTTCGAAAACGGCAAATAAAACTGGGCGCTTTCAAAAAGCAAAACCACAGAAACAAGCCAATGGCAAACACTCGTATCTATAGTGTGTGAAAAAATCACTGCTCCAGTGCCACAATCCAGGGAGGAAATACGGGAATACTTTTGTATGAAAACAAGTAAAGTAAAAAAAAGACAAAAAAAAATATTTGAAAATTAAATAATGATGTCCAGTAATTTACAAGGTTTATGAACACCTCGACATCGGTATTCTTTAATCAAAAGGGTTTATCATCATCGATATATTTGTCAAATTTATTTTAAGACTTTTTTTTACTATCAAATACAATATTTCCAAAAATTTATAAAATTCATGTACATCCGTACTATCAAATTATCCTAATTAAATGTCTGAATAGCCTATGCTATGTTTTTGTTCTTTCATGGTTCGTTTTGTAATATAAATAGCATAGATGTACATAAATGAATTATAAACATAAATACGTAGTGTTTAAAACTGTCGGAACACTTTGTTAATTATCTCGGTTTATTAAGTCTTCATTGTTTATTCTTAAATGTAATTATTTAAAAAAAATTATTGTTAAGTGTCCTCGGCACGGGTAACCCCAGTGAGGTCACATTATTTTTATTATTAATCAAAGTTTATAATGGAAAAAAATATGAACAAATAAAATAAAAATAAATAAAATATTGGAGTTTTGTTTATCATAATTTCGAATACCGTGTAATATGTAAGTACAATAAAAACATAATACATCGTTTTATTAGTAGCTACAGACATAATTATCATTTCGTTTTTGTAGAAAATATGTAATGAAATTAATATAATTACACATATTATTTCAAATACATAAAATTTCATATACAGTAAAACTGTAAGTAATAGCGTTAAAGACAAATCTAAAATTATGCTACATTTCGTTTTGTCTTTATTTCTTTAACTCATGTTTGAAAGCATTAAACATGCATGTCTCCCTTTGAGTGTATTGATTAGTAATTAAAAGCTTCATTATGAGTTAATAACAAAACTGGGGGTAAAATTTGATGGGTGAAAATGTAATGTGTAGTATATTTTTGTAAACGGCGTAATACTTGTGTACAAGCGCGAAAACGAGAGCTTCGTAGCAGTTGGTTAGACGGCTTATTGTGAAACTGACATTGCGGGTTCGATTCACGCCAGTTGCAAAATAAAATTCAAGAAAGATTTCTTTCTCAATTGGTCTGAGTGTTGTGGTGTATTTTTCATAACCTGCTTCAATATCCCCTCTTTCCCACCAGCTGACAAGTCTCTTAATAGCGGATTAGCGGGTTAATCCTTTTTAAAAAATAACATGTTGAGACTAGACATGTATTGTGTTTAATATGAGTTCTTCCTTAATACTAGATACCAGTTGCGAGCGGTAATTTTTTTATAGGTAATCTACAAAAAAAAAAAACATTCATTTGTATATTTAAGTAAATAAATTGCATTTTTTTCTGTGGTTCTGCGAAGATCCACTCAAACAACAATTATTATTAACTTTGCAATGTACGTAGCTTTATTCTGCATTATTTAAATACAGCACTTGTTCAAAAGTTTATTAAAAAATACCACAATGACATTCAGCAGATATTTCCATTATGTCAACACTAAGGAGGACTCGCCGATTCATCTTAAAATGCCATAATGCCAAAAAAAGCCACTTTAAACGCCACATGACCTATGTGATACATAGGCGCCTGTTGATTAGACGGCCAACTGTGAAACTGGTTCATTCATCGCGAGTTTGATTTCCGCCAGTTGCAAGAAGAGAATTTTTTAAAATAAACAATATTTCTTTTAGTCCTCTCCTGTCTTACTTCGAAAATAATGATATCAAATTACCACCCGTGTAAGAAAAAACTACTTGATTTATTGTGTCCATGTGTAGTATTTAGTGAACATGATAAAAATGAAAAAGGAATCAATTCATTAGTTACGTAAACCTTGACGAAGAAGCTTGTTTGCTTTGAAACCGGTCGGTGGAAAATAAAAATTAGTGGTTAAAAACAAAGTTGTTTTATTTATTTTATTATAATGAATAACCACAAAGTTAGTGCTTCAAATATAAACTTTAAATCTACGCTATCTGTATCTCAGTGAGAATAAATATTACCCTCGACTTTTCCCAACCGACTTCTTACTAAAAATGCTGGGGTACCAATCATTGTGGAAGAGGGGAAATAGTGTTCACTTCTATAATCTGATTGGTGGTCGCATACTCAATTCTGATATTCTATTTGTCCCTAATTAGTAAGTTATTGTATATTTTTTTATCATTCGCCATTATTTATTTATAAAACACTGATTTCTTAACGGGATGAAGTGCGCTTTAAATCAATGTCATATCCGCCAAAAGCCTGACTTATGGAGTTTCTCAAATGACTGATTTAATTTCTACCGAGTTCTAGAAAGGACTGGAATAAGTAAAGGGTTGTTGACCGCCAGATTTCGTAAATCCGAGTATAGTGCATAACAAGATTCAACTTATTTAAGTTAATAAATAAAGGTTACAGCTCCAATAACGTCAACAGATGGAAAAATCGATGGAATATAGATCGTCAAATAAAGGCAGAATGGTGAATATTACACAGTGTGTAAAGTGGCTACTTAAACCAGCCAACGACAGGTCATAAGCCCTGTGGATGCCTAGGCTTCTATATTCCCTTCTTTAAAAAAACCTTAATTTCTGTTGCAATATCAATTAAACCATTACATCTAAAATAATCTCAGATTTTTATTAAAGAAAGCTTTTGTTTTTTTTTTATTAAATGTATATCTGTACGCCACATACAATAAAAATTGTGTAATCATTTCCCCCATCAGCATCCGGTGGTTAATAGGGCACCTCGTTGGCGCTCTATGCGCAGAGTATCTCGATCGTTTTTGTCACATTGAAGGTTAGGCGATCAGTCTCACGCTTCAGATGCGAGTCCAGAAACAATTACATAATGCATTTAAATCCCCCCTATTTACCCAAATCCGTTTCAGAGGTCTCGTGGCCTCTTTTCAGATCCGCATATTGCAAAAACAAATCAGTCCAGAACATCATAAAAATATTAAATGCTATGTTTTCATGTGCTGAATTTTTCTCTCATATTTTTATGAAACCTAGAAGTTGATTTTTGACAAAACATGCAATAAAAATCTTCGATGTTTGATGAACACAACACAGGACATACAAACGTTTTTTGTAAACGCATTTAATGCTAGCAGATTTCGGCGAATCCTTCATAGGATGAATTGCCAATACATTTCAGTGAACCTATATCCATTCCATATCCCACCCTATGTCCCCTCCAGTTTTAATTAAAACACGTAGCCCAAGTAAATGAATCTATATCAAAGGCGAATTTCCTATTGTTTCCTCTAAATATTTATATGTAGGTAGTATTTTCATATCAGTGTTATAAGATAATTACTAGTCCCACTTTTTTTGAATGCACGAATGTTTACGAAGTCGTATTCGTATCCGTGGCGTTTTTGTGTATACTTTCCACGCGATTGTAAACTCAAATGATTAGCTAGTTAATTGTCGGGGGACGGTGGATATTTTCGCGAATTCCCACCAGATAAATAAATTTAGAGGATTCCCGTGCGGAACCTTTGTTACGGCCCCGAATCCTTGAGAAAAATATTACTCTCCGTAGTCACGATTTACCTAATAAGTACACTTACGTACGAGACTCGATTCAATTACGGTCAGTTTGCAATACTTCTCATGAGGAAAACGTTGTTTCTACGAATTATACATACGTTATTCTTTGTAACAATTAAGATGGCACCACAGATAAGTTTGCGAGGGAAAAATCGGATGTGTTTATTAACAGACACTTGTATACATACACGAGAGTTTGTGCGCTTAGTGGGACTAATTGAGCTTTTTTTTGTAAATAATCCAGAAAAAAAAAATAGATGGTTTATAAACTTACATAAATAACAAGTTTTTAATTGTATCGGAAACACCAATACATTGACTTATTAACAGCAAATTATTTTAAAGTTTAATGTAAAATATTTGTACCATGTCTAATGTAAACAAGTGTAGATTTATTTTATTTTATTTTTGTTTATTCAGAAAAACAACAGCAATACAAAAAAATATACACACATTATTAAAAAAACATAAAATAAAGCCAAATCAGTTTTCCACATGAATACAATTATAAAAATCCAGTTCAGTTAGATATTAATTCATAGAAGTCCATGTGTGCGAGTTTTTTTGTGTGAGGATGCGTGTGTAAAAAAGTGGAGTGTGGTTTTGGTAGGTATGTGAATATGTGTGTGAGTGTATATGGGTGTGAGGGTGGGTTTTTGGACAGGGTGAGTGTGTGTTTGATATGAGTGAATAGAAACAACTTAAATTTATAATGTAAACATTTTTTTTTTTATTAAGAAACATATTTTTTTTCGTATAATAGTTTTTTATTTTTTGTTTTAAAAGTGAGTTCTCTCTGTTTTTTTATTTCGTTATTTTTACAGGTCATAAGCCGTGTAAATGCATAGATAATTAGACATATATATTTCCTTCTCCAAAAAGTTTTCCCAATCAGTTGAAATAAATTAAAATTTTCTTTCAGTTCAGATTGTTATTTATTACAAAATATTAATTATTACAATCTAGTAATTCCTTAACTCATACATATTATGCACAATAATAGTTTCTACGAAATATTGTTTGTTAATAAATTAGATTCTTTCTGATCTCTTCCTGCCTGAGTAGGTGTTTTTTTTTATTAAAAAACATCGACCTCGCCGTATTTCTTACATTGAAAAGGTTTTTTTTAAATGTTTAAATCTAATAAACAAAAGCTGCGCTTTAATTTGTTTTTGTAAATAACAACCTATCAATATAAATACCACTTATATATTACCTAAGTAAAAGTGTGGCCAAAATTGTATCGCAATCAAAATTATAATTATATTGCACTTTGGTACAATAACAGGTTTACTACTACGGAAAGGCTAGCTGTTCCTAAATATTGTAATTAATATGACAAAAGGACACTGCAATACAGTATACCGTATACCTAAAATATTTAACATGTTACCAAACAATGTTAAGAATAGTAAATCAAATGCAGCAGTTAGACGTATACTCCAATTGAAAAAGCTTTTTTTAATATTAATGGCAGTCTTAATTTTTGACAAAATATGGTATAAAATATGATGTTTTTCAAATAAAATTAAAATGAGTAAAAATTTATTTTTTTTAAATGTGGGAACCTGCTGACGAATTGTAATTATTCAGCGGGATATTAATTTATTTCAACAGAGAGGGAAAACATTTTTGAGAAGGGAATGTGGAAGTCTAGGCATTTACAGGGCTTATGACCTGTCATTGGCTGGTTTAAGTGGCCACTTTACACACTGTGTAACATTCACCATTCGGCCCATGTTTGAACATCCACATTTTCTCAAGGTTTCAGTTCTTATACTTCACTAAAGTCAACAGATGGAAGAGTTGAGGAAATGTGGATGTTTAAACATGGGCAGAATGGTGAATGTTACGCAGTGTGTAAAGTGGTCATAAGCACTGTAAATGCCAGGACTTCCACATTCCCTTCTCGAAAATGTTTTCCCTCTCTGTTGAAATAAATTTAAATGTTAATACCTCCCTAGGGAGGAAATCCAGCTAGTCTGTAAGCATTTGGACATACTCATTGTTGAATTCAGCAGACCTTTCAATTTTAGATTATTGTGAAGGTAAATAATTTTTACAAAAAAACTTTTAAATACATCATCATTATATAAAACTCTTATCCGCACTTATGGTGCATAGGGCACTGAATTGGAAAACTGCGTGCTGTAAATCTCGAACACGTGTTGCATGAAGGTAAGGTGTTCAGTCTTACGCTTCAGGTGCTAATTCAAGTAGAGTGGAGTATTGCAGTGTAAAACCAACTTGTAATCAAATATTACATGTTGACCCACCTAGGAATCGAACCCAGGACATCATGCATGGTAGGCGAGCACGCCAAACGCTACATAACGAGGCGGACTTTCTCCAGTCGATTTCTCTTTTCAGGATTTTTACCGGAGAGTAGCCATCGAGTCGAAAACACTCGTCCAAGACTCCCGTTCTATTTCACACCCAGACCGAGATTCTTCATCAGCCCGTACACGGACAAATTAAATTAAATACACCTGGTCCAAAAATTATTTTCCACACAGGCGAAATAAATTTATTTTGTAGTCATTTTCTGTCGCCCACGGGGTGGGGTTGGTTATCAGTTTATGTAGTGCATTTTCAATCATTGATTTTGTTGCCAAGTACCGGAGCCGTAGTAATAATAACAGGCAAAAGTTATTCACGAGTGACTGTGTGGTTCGTTACTCCGAACAGGTACAGACTAGCGATGAAAGTGTCAGGCTAATTTCACTGCACACGTGCATGTTATATTAGTTAATGCCTTTCTGTTCGACATAAGGACCCATTGATCTTCTACAAAGTGAAGTTCTAAAGCGAATATTAAATTTTATTAGGTGAAAACATTAAACAGCGTATTAGTACCATGCATTGTGGTTTACTTTGTAACTAAACACTTGATACATTATATTGAACCCTGGGGCTTGGCGTCAACTGAGAATGACATGACTAATTTAATCATTTTTGTGTCATTATTATTTTTTACGACTGTTTACACTGTACCTATATTTCACTCAAAAACTTTCGAGACATCCAGCTCATTACTAACACAAAATACTTATGTGTATTATTATATAATAATTTATATATATTTGTTAATTTTACTTATTTTATTTATTTGACTTATTTTGTTTATTTATTTATTTATTTCATTCATTTAATTTATTTAATTTATTTTATTTACATATTTCTATCTATTATGAACACCTCGCTGGACACAATTCGTGTCGGGGCATTCATTTACATTATTTTTTTATTATGAACTAGAACATAATAAATCAAACAAACAAACCATCACGCTGTTCCCTCGTAAGGGTAGGCAGAGATGATAGAACGCCATATCACTCGATCTTGGCATACAGACCTCGCTTTCTCTACATTCATACATCTTCTCATGCACGCACGCCGATTATTCCTACTTTTGACAGGTCCATCTTCAAGTATTTGATGGACTTTATCGTGCCAATTGTATTTGTTTTACCCCACATTACAGTTGAATAATCTTTGATATATGGGTCAGTTTGCACGTGTGCTTATTGCTATTTGGACGCAAATTTCCATCCATAACCACAAAAAACCGGATTTCGTACTTCACATTTTTTTTCCTCCTCCCAACTACCCTAACACGTAGCGAGACTTTCGATCAGTGTTGTTCAACCTGTTGCATAAATAGAAGCGCTATGCCCTAGCATCCTCCCGCGACCTTTTATGAAAAAACATAATATTATGAAACCGTTTTATAAACGCTACCATAACGATCATAAAGTTTCTTTTTTTTAATTTCATATTTATAGCATTTTGGCTTGGGTATTCCCGGTACGTTAAGAAACGGGTCAGATTTTTTTCACCTCTTGGCTCGGAAAGGTTAAATAAAGAACTTAAAATAATCTACCAAACTTCATTTTGAAATTCCACAAAGTGTGTAAACAATAATATTATTAATAATCATATTTAATTATTTTTAATGCGATCCCTCGGGCGAATGTGTGGTAAAACGATGTGTGATAGGGGCACAAATGTCGAGATCCGTGAAGTGTGTAAGGCTGAGACATGTATTGTCGACAGAATCAAGAAAGTGGTGCTGCGTTGGTTTGGACATGTAGAGCGAATAAACAGCGAGAGAACGGCTAAAAGGATCTACGATGCAAATGTTGATGGATGGAGAAAACAAGGAAGACCGAGAAAGACATGGCACGACCAAGTCCATCAAATACTTGAAGATGGACATGTCAAAAGTAGGAATAATCGGCGTGCGTGCGTGAGATATATTCTTAAATTTTGATATATTCTTAAAATGATTAATAAAAAAGTTATTGAAAAAATATGTTACCCGGAGAAGCCTTGATACTTTTTGGCCTGGAAGGGTTAAACATTAAAATTACTTTAAAACACAGCTACTTTCAAAATGAACGGCGCCTAAGCCCAGTGTTTGATAGTAAAAATATGTCAATCGAAGCTAGACCGGCAGTACACAGTGGAGTTTTAGTCTCAATATTTATGTGTGGGAGTGAAACATAGAACTGGTTGAGGGAAAACGAAAACAGAGTGAGACTAATGTGTAGGAAATCAATGTACGTCGGGATGAAATTATAAATTAAGCGTGAGTGCAAATCTGGGGCAGGTATAAAAAAGATTAAGAAAGGGTCACTGAGATGGTTTGTCATGGATAACAAATGGATGACGAAATAATGCTAAAACATGTGCACATGCCGGGAACGAATGGTAACATAGGACGACGACGACCAAGATAGACGTGGAATGATCAGATAAACCAAAATCTCAAGTCTGGTCATGGTAAAAGCAGACATAGCCGAAGGTCATCTACTAATGTGGAAGAAGATAGGAATGTATGTCAGGATAGACGTGTATGCCTGTCCATCATCCATAATGTATATGGTCATATGGTGAAACTAATGAATTTTTTTACTAATTATATTTTCATCGAATAACTTAACCAGGAAGTTCAGTGTTTTCTTTTATTTTTATTGTCAATAGACTATCAAATAAACCAAAATATATTTCGTTTTATCAGCGATATGATTTTTTTTATTTTTAGTTTTGAAATCACTCCGCCTGTGACGTCACAAGTTCTAGTCGGAGAGTTCCGCTGATTGGTGAGTCTTTCTGGAAATCGGAAATCTATCACAACACTTTATCATCGGTTGATTCTTAAAAACTTGTAACACATTTCACATTAGTTAAATTATGTTAATTTCATTTTTATTATTTTCTTCGTACGTTTTCGAGAAACTTCGCCGTCCAGTTAAATTATTTTATTTTTATCGCGTGTGAGAAATAGATTTTTTCTAATTTCCCGTAGCACTGAACTTTCTCATACAAATTTTTTGATACTAAAAACGGTAAAAAAATAAAAACCAAAATGAATTTTCAAATGTAAAAACATGATTAAAAGACTAAAAGAAAACCATTGTGTTTTCCCGTTTTCAAATAATAACAACTGAAATCTTATATGCCATGAATTTCGCATTTAGCTTGTATAAAATAGAATAATCGCTACGTTCACAATAAATATTTTCCGGTTGAAATATCCTACTGGTGTACAAGAAATTATATGTTTTATATCAATTGAATAAACCATCCGATTCACAAAGTACTTCATCTCGTCACGCGCCGAATCTTACGAGTTTCTTCAAAATTAAATTTAGGCCGTGTTTTAGAATATAATTAGCCGCAAGGAATAAAACCTAAAATGCAAATACAATATTTCATGTGAATGTTACATAATGTAAGTTAGCCAATGACGCTTTGATAATGGAAGACAAAAAATGAACTTCCTGGGCTCTAGTTATGAATGAATGTCGGTAAAATTATTCATGAAGTTTACTAAAATATTTCATTCTAAATTCGAATTGTCTCTCAAGGTAACGTGTTGCCATCAACATTGGATTAATCTAATGTAGTTATGCAGAAAACAGCCAGTCCACGATTTCGGAAAAATGAGACATGGGTGTTATCGGATGCAGTAGGGTCAATTCTATGTTCTGCTAAAAACAGTCAGACCGCTTTCATCCAAAAAATCTGTAATATATTCACCTCCTGAAAATAGTGTTGACCACAAAAAAGACATTTGTCAATTTGCAGAAAACACCTCACTAGAAAAATCTTACGGTCTGGAAATCTAGTTTTCTTAAGATAAATACGTAAGTATTATAATTTTATAAATTAATTTATTTGAAAATACCTGTAATAAAAAATATTTTAATACAGAATGTCGCTTCATGCATTCAAAGTTTTAATAAGGTATCAATCATTCAATGTTCTGGATGTTTTCTCCAACATGCATATTTGAGGGTACTACTTGCAAACCCGGCAAAATCCAAAATTTAAATATTAATTGAAACTTATTCAGAATACATTTTTTTACAATAATTTTAACATTGTCAGTTAAAAATACGGCGTGATTTGTAAGACTTGACTTTAAAATTATCGGCATTGTTGCAAACATAGCAACCTCTACTTGAGTATTGCAAAGTTGGTAATGGATAACATTAACTTTATTATTTCCCTACTGTTTCTTGACAAACTCATGCTTTTTTCATCACTGCTTACGTATAAAATATTTACTGATTATAATACAAAATTAAACTTTAAAAAAAAGTTGAAGTTAAGTATTGTATCAGTTTTTTGTGATTTGCTTTAAATAAAGAAATATGGATTTTACCGGATTTGCAAATAGTACCCTCATATATACGTGAATACTGGCCAGTTAATTTTTATCTTAGCTGAATCAGACGGCGTCAAAGCACACTACAGAATTCCTCCCGTGCGCCTTGAACGTAGACCCCGACTATACTTGAGTCACCTCGGATTCGCAGATGACATTGATAATAAATAAAGAAATATATGAACTAGGCAAAATGATTATTGAGCTACATATGGTTTCAAAAATAATTGGTTTGGGAATGAATTTATAAAGCCAAAATTGTTATGAGTCCAACAAGGAAGGACATTTTTACTATTTTTTTTTGGACCACAACAGGCCAGGAGGCCCAATTACAGTGGTGAATTACAACACAGAGAAAAATCAAATCATTTTTTTGTGTTCTCACCGGTAATCTTTCGATGACCTTCCTTGCGTGAGTAGCATCTTGACAATCAACAATCATACAATCAATTGACAATCATAAAATCGAAGTGGTTAATGAATACGTATATCTAGGACACAAAGTCAAACTTGGTAAAGGTAACCAGACAGCAGTAGTGCCAAGAAGAATAGAGCTTAGTTGGGCAGCTTTCAGCAAGCTAAAATACATACATTTTTCAAAATAAACAAGTCCCAGTATGTTTAAAAAGACAAGTTTATGAATCGTGTATATTGCCAGTGACGACATACAGACAAACCATGTCTGTGTCAAAGAAAATTAGCCAAAAATTAAAATACACACGACGATCCACTAAAAGGCAGATGCTCGGTGTATGTCTAAGAGACAGAATAAGAAATGCAGGAATTAGGCGCCGAGCCAAAGTCGTAGATATCATCGATGAACAGCTAATTTTAGTCTACTAAGATTATACGCTTAACTTATATTTCATGGCTACCTTCCCAGGAATCAAGCCCGAGCACGGTTAGCGAACGCGCCAACCGCTGCAATACGGCACGGACTTTTCTCTACTCGATTACCCTTTTCAGGGTTTTTACTTTCAAAAATTAATAATAATTCATTTTGACAGAAATCCTAAAAATGGTGGGGATCCACCTAATTTTAATAAATTTAATAAAATAAAATAAATAGTCGGGTTGTTGTTCCGTGGCTAGTGTCTCGGACTCACGGACCGAAGGTCCGTCGTTCGAATCCCACTCTACCCCAACTTGATTCCATTTTCTAATAGTGAGTTATTTACAACTCGTTGAGAATGGCCCTCAAAATTAAATATTTGGGTAAATCATAAGAACGCAAATATTTCTTTTTTAAAATAAAAAAAAGGTAAATTAATTTTATTATAAAAAAATTGGAGTGTTAAAAAAACTATTAATAGTATTTTAAGGCGCAGTCAAAAAAATTCGTCCGGGATTCAGGTATATTTCACACACTGAACTGTGTACTTTATCTGTCTTGAAACAGATATAAATATACACATATGTATATTATGTAAACTAAACCAACAAATAATAGTATGTTTTAAGTACACATAGGTAGGCATATTATTATGAAGAATTAAATGAAAATTGAACCAAGAGACAAAACAAATGAATTATTACACCGTTTCCCGTAGAGGTAGGCAGAGAGGATAGAGCGCCACATCGTCTTTGCATACATACCTCGATTTCTCTACATTCATACATCTTCTCATTATTATTCAAATTGATATATATCATAACTGGAGACGAGGAACTAGAATCCCAACCGGCCATGCGCTCTGTAGCTTCAAGACGTGCTGGGATATTTATTTATTGTACAGCGCCCTTGAGGTGATTTTCACAAAAATGGCGCTATATAAATTATCCAAACATACATACATTCCTACGCAGCAAAAAACCAAACCATTATTATTTTTAAACCAATAGACTACTTGCAAAAAGCTTTGCCGTAACAAGTAATACGTAGTATTGATTTGAAAGTTTAAAATTGACGTCCCTATTTTAGCAAAGCCATTAAACTACGGGAGAAAGTCCAATGACGAGTGACTAGAATATGTATGTACATAACAAACATGGAAACTTAGACTTATTTAATTTATCTATATATCAATTAAAATCATGACTTTTTAATCGCTTCTTTTCTAAATTAAAAAAATGTACTAAGTGTTATATTTGTTTTACTGTTTATGCCATGATACATCGCCTCTGTTACTTCAATACTTTTTTATTTACACCCTTCATTTTTTGTAAATTTGCTGCATACCTATGTTATAATTTCTTATTTAATTTTTCTTTATTATTTCCTTATTTTCTGCTGATTTTATTTCATGTATCTATATTTTTTATACTATGTTCAGGTGTTTTGTTTTATTATAATAGTTTTCAATATTATTTTTTAGTTTGTCAAAGACGTAAGACGTCGAAATAAATAAACAACTTGCTGAAATGTTTTTAAAACTATCATTATATTTATCATAACCCTGTCCGCACACAACGGCGCATAGAGCACTGCATTAGTCCATTGAATCATTTGTTACATGAAGGTAAGGTGATCAGCCTTACGTTTTAGACGCCAGTCCAGGAACATGAAATATTGCAGTGCAGAACCATATTTTCAATCAGTACATGTCAACCATCTCAGGATTCGAACCGGAGACCTCAAGCATGAAAGGCGACCGCGCCAACCTCTACACTACGAGGTGGACTTACCTTCAATCGAGGATTATTCAGGATTATTACCTGATTTTAAGCTTTTTAATTTTATTTCATGCTTTTGGCTCGATTGTAAAATAAACAAAAAATAATTGAATCAACTAACCTGTTCTTTTAGGGTGTGAATTTCTTTGTTTGATATATTAAGCTGCCTTAGGGTGGCTTTGATATCTGTTTGCACCTTGGATAATTCATTTTTAAGGGCTTCGATCTCTGCCTTGGCGTAATTAGCTGTAGTCGCTTCCGTGGCGGGTGGCAATCCAGAAGTGGTCATGAGGACTGCTTCAGCAGTGGCCGTCGAGCTCGGCGTAGGCCTCAACACGGCCTTCAGGGCATCATCAGAGGCTTTCCAGGCCCGCGCAGTGGCGTGGATGTCGGCCATCTCGCTGCGCAGGGCCCCTAGCTCGGCCCGGAGGGTATCCACGGCCTCGTGAGCCCATTCGATGGAGCCCATGTCAGGAAACACACTGTCGGCCGTTTTTTCGGACAAAACGCGGAACTGACCCCTGAGGACAAAACAAAAAAAACATACATTTATGTTCAAAAGATTCATTTATGTAGGTGATCGAACGCAAATAACACAAGTACGCAGTTTCATTGCAAGAATATGCAAAAAGCAGCGTTGCTAAGCCTACCGGTAGATCAATTGATTTTGACAGCAATCTACCGAACGTAATTCTACCGATTTTTAAACATTCCCCTATAAAATAAAATCACGCTGCATACATGTTTTTTATCTATAAAATTCAAAGCAATTGTAATTTTTTTTGACGCAATAGACTATCCCTCCAGGATAACGGTTTTTAGGGAATAATGAAGGTTGAGGTCGGCATTGCTGGCCACCTTCTTCCTGTTTCTACATTTTTCTCACTAACCAACGCCAATTTTTCCGACTTCCTTTTATTTTTATTTTTTTATTTTTTATTTATTATATATGCCCAGAGAGCTTTTTATGACAGGTAAAAAATTAAAATCAAGCGTTACATGGTACAACAAGTCTATATGTAGGTACTTATCTAATGAACATAAATTAATTACAATATTTTAGTTTGAGACAAAAGAGCATCATCATCATTGCAAAATGGTGAATGTTACACAGTGTGTAAAGAAGCCATTTAAAGAAGCCAATGACAGGTCGTAAGCCCTGTAAATGACTAGACTTCCATATTACCTTATTATAGGTATTCTCCATCCCTGTTGTAAATTGGTTGTAGAAATGAATTATTATGTAATTTTTTAATGTAACGAATTACATTATATACTTAATAGGTATAAATAAATGAAAAGTTTTATGCAAAAAAAATAAGTATTCGGTAGGTAGGTAATAAAAATACAAAAAAGTCAGTGATTTTTACAGCATTTAAATGACGTAAATTCTTTGATTTTATCGTCGTAGGAATTTTCAATCTTTAAACTCCTAGAAACATCGTAGAAAACGAAATATATAATTTTGTCCATACTTGTTTCCGAGCCGGTGTAGTCTGATGATTGGAGAATTTACAAAATAATTATGTCACAAGACGCCAATAATTTTTTACAACGATAAATCGGTATATTTATTTTTTATAAAATATATATTGTTTTTCCTCAAATGTGTGTTTTTTCATCTATTGATATATTTTACTTGTCCCATATTGATAATTTATTTAAAAATAAATTTACACTCATTCTTTCTGGCTGCGATACGCTCCCACTTGCTATATAATGATGATTACGCTTATGCACCTGAACACTTACTCTCACACAAATACACACAAACACACCACTGCACTTACTCTCATACAAATACACAGAAACACACCCGTTTGATGTCCCACAATTTAGTATGAATGATTTTTAATTAAGAAACATCGCTGGTCTGTCTATAAACCGTATCTTTTTTATGTTATTATACCATTGTTGACTGTTTGTTTCTGAAAAATAAATAAATAATATTACGTACACATAATATGTTTTAACTTTTATGGTACTAATATGGTTTTTTAATATTTTTTAAATCAATTAATATGAGTATTTTAAAAATTGCCGCATTGTACCAGTAAATGAAAAATGTGTTTACTCGTATACTAGCGTTGTTTTGATTTACGTAAACATTTAAATTTTTTGTCAGTCGTAAATAACCGTGATAGAAAATGAGAAACAAGTTGTGGTCTTATCAAGGAGTTTCATTCTTAAACATTTGCGAATAAAACATATATCATCGTCATCCCCCTTTCCGCACCCGGTGGGGCCTAGAGCTTCAAATGCAGGTAAACTAAATGTTCAAAATCAACATTTCACCCCAGGAATCGAACCCAGGACCTCATGAATTGCAAACGAATGCATTAACCACTACTCAACAGTGCGGAGTTATCGTTTATCGATTTCCTCATTTAGGATTTTCCAAAATTTCCAAGATTTTACAAAATTAAAACAAATATAAATAGAGTTTATATTGCCTAAATTTATATAAACTATTTATTGTGTATGCAGATAATTGGTAGAATTCCATATTAAAATTTTATTAGATTTAATTCTACATTATTTTATTTTTTTAATATGTGTGACGCGTTTTGTCTTGTAAGGATATTAACAAACTTAAATATTTACAAAGTTTCCTTTTAGTTTATGGAGGGGGGGGGGGTTTCGAACAAGTATTGAGGATTTTATATAGACCGAGAAAAGTAACGAAAATAAAAATAAATTCGGATGTACTGAGCACATTTCATTAGGTACATTATGGGTATATTGGAAAAGCCTTACATTGTTGAAAATATTTGTAGGGGTGCAGCTTTAAAATTAATATAATAATGTTGATTTCATTTGCAAAGGTTTAATTTGAAAAATTGTTAAAATCTACAGTGGTTTATTGAATTATGAATTAAATTAATTTAATATTTATATTAAGTTTACAACTTTCATGTTTTTTTAATGAGATAATGTTACATATAAATATATACATAAACATATATACGTATATAATAATGCTGTGCCTTAATATATGTTTCATCATAGGATTACATATATTTTTTAAAAGTAAAAGTGGAATTAAATCCAATACAAGCATTTTATTTTGAAATTTTGTATGAACTAATTTATTTTCTTGAAAGTCACTGAAATTAAATATTTAGGTGTAATGTTGGATTCAAAACTTACATTTCACCAAAACGCTAAGATGGTAATAAATAAGATTGCAAAAAAAATATCAATTTTGGGAAGGATCAGAAGATTTATTGATAAGGACTCCTGCAAAACTATTTACAAAGCAATTATTGAACCACACGTTAACTACTGTAGTAGCATTTTATTTTTATCAAACAAAGAAAACATAGATAAACTAACTGTATTACAAAATAAAGCCTTTAGAATAATTTTGAAAAAAAACAGATATACGAGGGTAAAGTCGATGGTAAATGAAATGAAATTATTAACATATAAACAAAGAATATTTTACAATACAATGATATTTGTTCATAAATTTATAAACTCTAATAAAAAACAGAATTTTGGAAAAAAAATTATCGGAACCAGCGTGAACACGATCACAATACTAGAGAAAATAACAAAATTAGACTTCCATTTAGGAAAAAGGCAAAGTCACAAAATTCAATTTTATTTAAAGCAATTAAAAAGTATTACGAAATGGAAAAAAATATTTATGAAGAAAAAAACATATCAAAATTTAAAATAATGGTCAAGACATATGTGATAAACAATTTATAAATTAAATATATTTGCAATGTTATTATTAGAACACACATAACAATATGTATGATATGTGTGCCCTACTTCAAGATTTAAATAAAATAAATAAATATAATGCGCTTATCTATTGAACGTTGGTAGAAGAATTTTGAATTCTGCAATCCATTATCAGCTTAAAGAATACATAATTTCACCCTGTAAAAGTGAACGACGCTCACAGAAAATTTCCTGCGATTTTTATTGAATTTTCAATTTCCTGCGAATATCTTGCGGTTAGAAGATATTTATAAATACGTCTCTGTAAACAGGATGCAAACACAGTCCTCGATAGAAAATTGCATTTGGAAAATTCAGTGCATCACTATGGAAATAAAACATTTATCAGTCTGCATCCTCGTCTATGTTGGAGATTACTGGGATAGGCGGTTTTCTTGGTTTATTAACGGTTCACGTTAAATATACATCATTTTAATAATCATGTTCAAGTATGATATTATGGCTTCTGTAACATGTATTTGTATATGTATATATTATATATACTATACATATATGTATATTTAGTTCGGTAACTTATATAGTGCCATTTTTGTGAAAATCATCTGAAGGGGGCTGTACAATAAACATCCCAACGTGTCTAGCAGCGACAGAGCGCATGAACGGATGGTTTTCAAGTTCCTCGTTTCCGATTTCAATGATGACAGATGGGGTCTAGATTACAACATGTCTTACTGCTACCGAGTCCATGGATGGGTAGAAACCTAGCCCCCATTTACATTTTTAAAATTTACTATGAGGTGCTTTTTATGAAAAATTATGCTGATATAAACTGTTTCAAAACGATTACTAAGGTAATACTAAAATCCATGAAAAAATCATTATTAATATTTTTTTGCATTTACGAGCGCATTGTGCAGAAAAAAAGAGAAAATAAAATGTTTTTATGTTTCTTTGTTTAATATGTATTTTCTGTTTATTTGTTAAAAAAAGTTTTTTCGGGTACCTACGTACAAATTAAATATTCTACTTTAAATAATTTTATTATTTTAGGTAAATTCTGTCGAATTATTAAAATAATTGACTTAAAAGCTTTTAGTGCGAACAAGGCTTTCGCAGAATTAATTGCAATGTACTTGACCTCATAGAGTTTGGGACACATTTTTTTATAATATGTATGTATTTGTATGAATAAAATAAATAAATGTATTTATATAGAAATAGGTACAGCTTTTAATAATCTAATGGCGTTACAGTTATAGTTCAATTGTGATACAAATAAAACAAATCTTATTTGATATGTACGTAGGTACGTGCTTTTTTATTTGTATTTACTCTCTGTTAAATTTAATAATATGCCAACTATATATATAAATATGTAAGCTAAAAAATACTGTGGAAATCAATATTGAAATTATTTTTAAAAAGCTTTATTTAGCATTTGATTTACTAGATTACTATTCTTTGGAGACAACCGTTTGTATGTGGAAATGAGAGTATTAAGAATTAAAAGGCATAACTTTACTAACATTTATAGGGACTGAAGCGGAGATTGGCATATGGAGACGGAAGAGAGACATTTATATATAAATAAAACACGAGTGATACTTTAATCCACAAATTTGGAATATCCAGTGACCGGTTTCATCGCTTTTGCGACATCTTTGAGACTGGTATCTTTATTAAAGAGTTAAATGTATTTATGACAGATTGATTCGACGCAAATAAACACACGGTGGCATGTTAAATGTTAAAAACTAATGCCCATATTCGATGACCAAACTCAAGGTGAGAAAAGCGCATTCTGCTGTGCTCATCTTCAAGTTATTCTCTGCATACTTTAGAATGTACATTCCTCATCCTGAGTTTTGCTTGTGAATACGGGCATAAATCAAATGACGACATTTAGGAAATCAGTATTTATATTATATATGTATGTGATTTTTCAGTCATACGCTTCAGGTACCAGTCCAGGGACTATAAAATTTTCCAGTGTAAAAATACATTTTTCAAATAAATTTTTCATGTCAACCATGTCGGGAATCGAACCCAAGACCTGTTGCATGGTAGGCAATCGCGCTGACTACTACACCACTAGGCCGACTATACACGTTTACTGCTTCACATTGAACAAATATAAAAAATTGTTAAACAAGTCATTTAATTTTGTTGTATTTCGTATTTTCTTCTTTTCGTTCTGGTTCTACTTCACACACAAAACTTTATTCTCCGTCCGGCCTGGACAGAAAATATACTAACATAAAAACCTCATCAGTTCTACCCTAAGAGTAATTATTCTTGATTTGGTTTTCAGTTTTAAAAAAAAAATGTAACGGTCGGTTTCGGTTTGCGCGTGCAATTCTCGATCCGATTATCTACGGCCCATTGTATTGCTGTAAACTGTAAACAACTTCGTCGTTGATAATTATAGAATGGTTTTTGTCTCCATGGGCGGCTCTATTAGCCCGTAGCGTATTATTACTCTAAGATTCTGAATGGTACATACAGTACCCGGCAATATATATCGAACGTCGGCATTTCGAAAAAAACCTTCGGCTATATTTGGCTATATAAAGCTTCGTCTTTGTCATACACGTGTCACGTGTAGTGTATGCCAGTGATTGTTAAGCGTTCTAAGGACGGTTGGGACAGCTTTAAATTAACTAAAAATATAATAAACTTTCAGAAGTTTCAGTAATTAAATAACTGTAAACATTTTAACAACTGATGACGTTATGAGATGTCAAACGTTAGAGAAGAAGTGATTGTTTATTTTTGTTCGATTTAAAAATTGTTGGGAACAAAAAAACCTAATTAGATGGTAATAATGGATAGTTACGGAAAACACCCACTGGATTTTTAAATTTAAAAATGCCGGATTAATTTGTAAATCGAACAAAAATAAACGATTGGCTAGTATTACCAAGAATAGTAAAGGCCATAATATTTTTTTTTTTTTTAAAAACACTTCTTCTCTAACGTCTCACATCTCATAAGTGATTAGCATAGAATTAAAAATAGTCCAGAAGGAGCGTAGAATCATATTTAAAACATCGCTGTGCCTAAAAATCCCCCCCCCCTTTGCCCCACTTATGTTACGCGCATGCGTAAAGTCACCTCGTAATATTGCCAGATTGCAAAAAATGAAATCATAACACAAATGTAAGTTTTTTTTTTAAGTTCTCTAAAATTGTGGTGTACACGCGGAAACATTGATTGACACAGCATAGTAGATAAATAAAGGGTCATTTAATAATTATTTTATGACCCTTTATTTATCTACTCTTTATTTTACCTAAAGCGGATACTTCCACATGAAATGTGAACCCATCCTGTTTCTTTTTGATCCCGGCTGTTTTTTTACACTTTAAAACGACTCAACACTGCATAGTTGAATTCAAATCAGGATTTGCGTACTGAGCGACGTCTACAAAGAAACGAATAGGTCAAAACGTAAAACTACTCCCTTAAGAGTAGGTTAGTCGCCTTCTGTTTGATGGGCGTATGCGGTTTCTGGACTTTCCTTAATTCTATGGTCATCAGTTATTAAAATGGTTACAGTTAAGTTTATTTCGGCAGAGAGGGAAAACGTTTTTGAGAAGGAGAATATGGAAGTCTAGGCATTTACAGGGCTTATGACCTGTCATAAATGTGAACAACTCCCTAGGGATGAAATCCAGCCAGTCTGCATGCATTTGGACATACTCAAACATTGTTGCTTACAGTTATTTAAAATGTTATTTATTATTTATAATGCTTACAATAAATTATAAGTATCAAAACTTCGATATCCCGGCTCTAATTCGAATTTGAATCGTGCAACAGAGACGACGCTCTACAATGTCAAGTTTGATGAAATGGCCGACAAACTCTTTCCAAGTGCCGATGTACCACATACGTATAATTCCGGGAACTGTGCCTTCATTTTTATACATATATCAAATTGTGATTTTTTAAAAACCTTGAATTACGCAAGTGTTTACTGTTTTAATAATTTCTATGTAATAAAGTTTGTTTTTTTTACAAAACCGATATGCCAAGACAATAAAGATATTTAGTGTTCAAAAGTTGCGAGAAAGTTGGTATTGTACGTCCAATGAATACATTCAGGCAAGAAATGCACGCAGCCTCCATGGAAAAAAATCAGGAATAAGACAGCTGGCGGTGGCAGTACCTATTTATACACATTTCTCGGTAGTTGGTGCGTACGGACATATATACACGCGATGTATAATTATATTATTTACACATGTACAACCTTTTTATATTCGTATTGTAAGTCGGTAGGCTGGTAGGTTGTCAGGAACACAAAACATGCTGTACGTAATTATACTTCGGGCAAAGGTTTAATTTGTCAAAATATCGTCCACAATTATTCATTGTTGCATAATAATAAAAAATATTCCAGACCACACACAAAAGGATACAGCGTTCACGGATCTCTCAACAAAGACGGAGAAATTGTTAACAAAGAGAATATGGAAACGCAAGATGTAGATCTTCTTGTTCGAAATATCGTTATAAATAGTGCATCAGGCGAATGTGTGGTTAAACGATGTATGATAGATGCGGTGCACAATTGTCGAGTTCCGTGAACTATGTAAGGCTGGGACCTGCATTATCGACAGAATCAAGAACATTGGTAAATTGGTAGAGCGAATGGATAGCGAAAAAACGGCTAGAAGGATCTACGATGCGAATTTTGTTGATGGATGCTGAAAACGAAGGAGACTGAGAAAGACATGACACGATCAAGTAGAAATAATCGGCGTGCGTTCATTTATCATTTTTATCATTTATTTATTCATATATATGTACATTACAAAATAAAATATCTTAATTCATACATATAGAAATAATTAGGTATATATAAAAAAAAAACACATTAGTATACATAATATCCAAAGAATAATATGTTAAAAAAGTAAGAGAATCTTGTAACGAAAAACTCCCTCAGAGACGTGAAAAATGTCAATGTCCAAAGTGATATAGTTCAACATAGAGATAGCCCTTCCAACAGGCATAACCATTGGCAGGTTGGTCCTGTATATTGGAATGTGAAACAGTCTATGTTGACGCTGTCTAAGGTAATTATCAGGAACATAAAAGCTAATGCTCCGCATAATTTCAGGGTTGTCAATAATACCGCGCAACAATCGAAAGAAGTGCGTTGTTAAATACACATTCCTTCTAGTCTTCAAACTGCTGTAACCAAGCATACCGTGGAGGAATGCTCGCTTTTTCTACATTCATGAGAAGATGTATGAATGTAGAGAAAGCGAGCTTTGTATGCAGAGACAGAGTGATATGGCGTTTTATCCTCTCTACTTACCCCTACGAAGAAACGGCGTAATGGTTAGTTTTTGTTTGTTGTTCGTTAAATAAACATTTATGTAATTGGTGATAAACACGTGTAAATAATGTTTTTTAATCAAAATTTAACGGTCGACGGACTACAATTTAAAATTTTCAATAAAAGCTGCAATTTAATAAAGTGCCTTATGCACTATAATGGGAAGTAATGAATCACAAGCACATACTGTGTACCGTGTTTATCTACCACTCTGAATGATGTTCCGGGTTCAATTCTCGATACGAAATAAAAACATAGATAAACTAACTGTATTACAAAATAAAGCCTTTAGAATCATTTTGAAAAAAAAACAGATACACGAGGGTAAAGTCGATGGTAAATGAAATGAAATTATAAACATATAAACAAAGAATATTTTACAATACAATGATATTTGTTCATAAAATTATAAACTCTAATAAAAAAACAGAATTTTGGAAAAAAATTGATCGGAACCAGCATGAACACGATCACAATACTAGAGAAAAGAACAAAATTAGACTTCCATTTAGGAAAAAGGCAAAGTCACAAAATTCAATTTTATTTAAAGCAATTTAAAAGTATTACGAAATGGAAAAAAATATTTATGAAGAAAAAAACATATCAAAATTTAAAATAATGGTCAAGACAGATGTGATAAACAATTTATAAATTAAATATATTTGCAATGTTATTATTAGAACACACATAACAATATGTATGATATGTGTGCCCTACTTTAAGATTTAAATAAAAAAAATAAAAAAATATTTATGTTAAATAGTGTTTATTCATTAAAATTTTACGGTCACCAGACTATAATCTAAAACGTAATTTGAAGTAACACATTATCAATAAAAGCTGCAATTGAGTGATGCGCCGTATGCAGCATTAGTGTGAAGTAACGAACACACGCAATTAAAAATATTTAAAACATAAATTAAATTAAATAACCGTAGATAAATCAAAACAAACGTAAGGCTAGTCAGAGGACAAAACGCTATATCTTTGCATAGAGACTTTGCTTCCTCTACGTTCATACATGTTCTCGTGCACGCGCGTCGATTATTCCTACTTTTGACATCTCCATCCTCGAGCATTTGTTAGATTCGGTCAAGCCGTGTCTTTGTCAGTCTTCCTCGTTTTCCGCATTTATCAACATTCGAATCGTAAATCTTATTAGCCGTTCTATTGCAGTTGAACAAAATTGATCATAAAAAATCGTTTATTTATTTCGGCCCGAACGCTGACGAATGCAACTCAATTTCAGATAAATGAGATTTCCGTTTTTAAAAATGATCGCAAAGCTTTGCGACTTTTGAGACACCCGGAGCTCCGGGTTCGAAGTATTTTTATAAAGGGGTGTTTTTGCACTAGAATATTTCATAGTCCCCGGACTGGTACTTAAAGTACAGTAAGACTGATCATCTTACCTTCACGTAATAAAAATGATGAAGGTACGCTGCTATTGGTGTACCAATGCAGTGCCCTATGCACCATGAGGTGCGGAAAGGGAAAGGTGGTAACAAAAACTTGAAATTTGTATATGGGTTATTATTATGAATAAATTATATAGCGTCATTTTAGTAATATATACCTCAAGAGCGCTTTACAAAGTGATTCTATAAATAGGTTAATTAAATTTTCACTTAAAATTTGTAATTTAAATAGAACAATTTACTTTGTTATCATATGCTACGGATTTATGCAAATGAAACATCACTTCACTCTCACAGTTTCGCACTTCTGCTAGGAGAGCATTCCATGGCGTAGGGCCTGCGACAGCAAAGCGCGTTCACCGAATTTAGCGCGCTGTTTTCGTAGAGGTATAATAACTTTTCCTCTCGCCATAGATGTAGCTGATCTAAGCGTAAGACGTCTGTCAGCTAGTTTATCTGGAATGCATAGTTCCCTTAGACATTCCGGAGCAGAGTTGTACAGTGACTTATGCATAAGCCGACAGAGTTTGCTTTTCACCCTCTGTGGAAAACATAGCCAGTGTGATTCCCGAAGAAGTGGAGTGATATGACTAAACTATGAGATTCCGAAAATAAGTCTCTCTGCGGCATTTAGTACAGACTGTAGGCGAGTCATTTTATTCATTGGTAGACCTGCGTAGATACCAATACAATAATCGACTAATAATTGCATACAAACGTATTTAATAATTGACGGCCGCGGCCGGTATCAACAGGCATTTTTTTTGCGAATGCATTTATGTTAATTTGTCTAAGCTGGTAGAAGCATGAACTTATCGTTCTACTAATTTGAGCGTCAAGAGAGAGGTCAGAATTAATCAAAAATCCTCGAGTAGTGCGTTATTACATTACTTTTGTTTTTTTTTTTCTTTTTATAAGTCGAGTGATACGATTGGCTTTTTAGTAATATACAGAAAAAAATCATTGTCGTTTAATTTTGTTTTTTGTTTTAAACGTTTTATTTTTGTTGTAAAAGCTGTTATTTTCTTAAAATAAAATTAATAAATAAATAATACAATCATAATACAATCATCTTTCTCTCGACCCAGTATGTTCATATCATGATTCCACTCCCGCATAGGAGCATATGGTATCCACAAAGAGCCTCCTCTCTCTCTATCGGCTGCTAAATCCTTTGCGTCCTCCCGAGTCAGGTTCTTGTCCCGAAGTTCGACATAAACTACCGACGAACAGTCAGCAGTGGAAGTCCAGGACGTCGAGAACCTGATGCCTCGTGAAGTAGGCAAGCATGCTTAAGGCTCTCAGGAGGCATCCGCAGTATATGGCCTAGCCAACCGTATCACCTCCGCTTGACGACAGTTGTCACGGGAGTTTGCTGCGTCAAAATTTGCAGTCATGTTCATATACCACTGGTTTTTTTCAAATTGAACGGTTTGGGTAGGTAGGAAGAATGTACCTTTAGGCAATATGCCCGCCCTTATGCATATGTATGTATGCTGTATATGTGTATACGGTGTTTAAATGAATTAATACATATTTTGCTTCTGAAAAGTGCGAAGATGGGATTTATTTCAGATAGGCAGTTACTGCACAATGCACTTAAAATATTTTAAGGATTGTCCGAATGGCTATTGGTGAAAAGGTGCATAACAGACCCGGCATGTCCAGGTAAGTTAAATTGTTTTTTTTATAGGCAATGTGGCTTTATTTTAGAAGCAGATTGTCTTTTTTCTGTCTAGCGGCGCGGCGCAAAGCAGATGGTAGACAGATGTTTATAGAATAAAAGGATCGTGCCCATTGGACGAATGTTACCTTTACCTTCTCCCGCCGCGCCCCCCTGTGCCCGGTGATACCCTAAAGGTGCAACTTCTTCAGCGACTTAGAAATGAGAAAAAAACCCTTGAACAACTCCAATAAATGCATTTAACGCCCCATTTACTCCGTGAACACAAATTCAAGCAGTAACTATTTTTTATAATTTATTTATTTAAATCTTCGAGATGTGTGCACTTTGGCGGACTTATTACTAAAAATAGTATCTTCCAGCCAACCAAAAAACATTAATATTTTTATGGAAAGTAATATAGAGGTCGGCCTCGTGGTATAATAGTCAGCGCGTTGAGGTCCCGGGTTCTATCCGGACATGGTTGATTTAAAATATTTATTTAAAAATATGTTTTCAAACTGGAATATTTCATATTCCCTGGACTGGTACCTTAAGCGTAAGACTGATCATCTTACCTTCATGCAACAAAAAAATGATCAAGATACGCTGCAATTGGTGTACCAATGCAGCGCCCTATGCACCTTTAGGTGCGGAAAGGGAATGATGATGAATATTGAAGTCAAGGCATTTACAGGCCTTACGGCCTGTCGTTAGCTGATTTAAGAACCCCGCCTTTACACAATGTGTAACATTTACCATTTTTATTTATTTATTTTGTTTCCAAACAATGAAAATTCATATATAATGTACAAAATGATTTTTTTTAAAGACACTACGTATTTTTCATCAATTCGACGTAAAACACTTATTGAATACATATTTCAATAAAATTAACAATATGAACGGTTAAAATCAAATTATTTAAAAAAAACTTTTATTAATATAAAAGTAACAAAAACAATGAATAAAATACGAATAAAATATGCATCGAAATAAAACTAGCAATGCAAATTATCAAAATTACATTATTGTAAAAATTAATACAATAATTCTTCTTCTTCTTCATTCTGCCCGTGTTAAAGAGCTGAAGCCTTTATTGATGCTGTTAAGATTATAATCGAATAATTTCATCTACATACTAGGCAACGCCTAAAAATATTTTTTAATTTGAAAATGTCTTCTTGAACCAACTGGTTTTATCATATTTAAAATGTATGACTTCTATATTCCCTTCTATAAAATGTTCTTTATATCTGTTGTAATATATAAATTTAAATAACTCCCAAGGGGGTTGAATGCAGTTTATGTCTATAAAAATTGGATAGACTCAAAATATTGTTGAACCGAAAAACAGACAGGTGAAAAAAAAGAATTGGTCAAAATTTGCGCTTCAAAAATAAAGATATACTCGTATACTATACATAAATTATTTTAAATAACAGGTGTTATTTGAATACCAGATAAATCTGGCTCATACAAATCTTAGTAATCGAATACTAATGTTATTTTTATTAAATTATGAGGAATGTGGGATTAGATGATGAGTTTTGGAAGGAGACAGGAAGAGGACCCAAGAAAGAGAAGGAATAAAAATAAATAAATTTAAAAAACAAAAAATTAGTGGGAGATTAGGACTCTGAGGATGTATAATTATGTTTCACGTGTTTTTGAAAAGTGGTCGAGAAAGGGGCATTTTCTCCATGATAATATGTTTACAAAACGGCACGTTTTTTTCCCCTTTTATTTGGTGTTTTCGTACCAGTTATTTCACACTCAATCGTCGCACTATCTAAATTGATCGCAATAGAAAAAACAAACAGTTGTTTGTAGGTAGTTGAAGGTAGTTACCTTAGATATAGGTAGCTTAAGCTGTTTTATCTTCCTGCTTGCAAAACCAGCCAGCCAGTGCTAATGCCAGTAGGAAGAACAATGTCTTACACAAACGTATTTCTTTAGATATCGACATATTTTGTGATACTGAGAGAAAGTACAGGGAGGATGGTTTCCTTTAACTCTAATTACAGGTTATTTTTATTTTACCGCCATTTTTTTTAGCTTCCCTAGTATGCTAGAGGTCTCAGGTTCGATTCCCGACACGGTAGATATAAACTATTTATTTAAAATTGAGTTTTTACACTAGCATATTTTCATAGTCCCAGGACTGGTATCTGAAGCGTAAGACTGATCATCTTGCCTTTATGCAGCAAAAGTGATCAAGATAAGCTGCGATTGGTATAAAATGCAGTGCCCTATGCACCATAAGGTGCGATTATGATTTATTTTATTATAATTTTATTTTATCGCAATTTTTTACTTTTTATTTTTTCGTGTTATGTATGCCATGAATAACATTTTTGTAATATACCTAAACGTAATAAAAAAAAATTAAATCTATAACAGCCAACGTATTAAATACCTTAGATTTCACGAGCGTTCAGAAGCACGGTGAGTCTTCTGGGTTATTATGCCGAGAGTTGATCGTACTCTTTTCCATGACAGCGAAGTTTTGCTTCATGCCGATAAATTAAAGAAACCGAAGAGTTTTTTGGCTATTGATAAATTTATAGTACTAATTTTGTGGATCATTGCTGTATTTTAGAGATACACAAATAAAATTACTTTGTTTCATCAACCACTTTTTCATTAGTTTATAAAACAAAGTGATTTTATTTATATATATCTAAAATACTGAAGAGTCACCAAACCCGAATGGAAAAAGAAGCGATCGAGATTTACAAATATCCCGACATTATAAACGGAAATGAAAGGATGCAATTACATCATCGTTCGTCCGAACCGACGCAGAAATTCTTTCTCGCTCTTGTCGATAATTGTCATCTCAGTCTTACGTAATGTACGGATCTCGACATTTGTACACCTATCGACATTCGACAAATAGTTTATTTCAATTTCCACACGATGCACAAATAAAATTGATTTTACACTGACAATTATTTGAAATCAAAATAAACACTAAAATAGTGAAATTGAAAACCGTCAATTATATGCATGAATATTGCGGAATTCTCGTGTATCATCGATAGATATGAAACACACTCCAAATTGTTTATTTATTAATTTAAACATACATTTCTTATTTTACAAAATGGCACAAAAAACACGCTGGCAAATTCGGCTACTTGGAGTAGGCTCAGTATATAAAGTATGCCTAATGTCCAATAAATCAATAGTCCGTCCCATCGTGTCGATGGATTTATTTCTATCTATACCGGTTTGCTGTCAAATTATAAATCTGCATAATATATCGATTTCAAATATACCGTTTATTGTATTCCAATAATATCGAATAATATGTATACTACGTTCAAGTTTATATAATATGCCGTTACATTGGCATCTATAAAAACCGTGGGGCGATTTTTATTATACATCATTGCGATTTATGTACACTTGTTTCTACATAATATTTTCACTTTTCAATTACGCTTATATTATATTTGGAATGAAATAAAAATATCTGATAACACCTTCATACTGTCACTAGGAGGATAAAACACGGAATGCAGAAATGATCGCATAAGCTATTTTATATGTTAATAAAACATCTAAGTTTACTTTTGTTGTAAAAAACCTTTTTTGAGGTGAAATAAAAACTTAAATCTACTTTGTTTATATGCAAAAAAATCAGTAGTCTCAGATACACTATTTAAATGTTTATTTCTTTTACGTAAATGGCATAAATAACCTTTAACATATATACTGAACATAAAGATGAAGGAATAAAAATACGTTTGTACATACATAAATACAAAATAAAAATAATGAAATTGCACAACTATAACAATAGTAACAAGTAAATACACACAAGTAACCAAAAATACTAACGAAATATATACATGAATATGAAAAAGCAAAAAATAAAAACTTTTTTGAACATAGAGAAAAATTTAAGAATTATACTGTGAGAGAAAAATAATTATTTTACGTTATTTTTACATCAGTATACATTTTTACACCTTTAAGATTATTTTTTTTACTAGTAACTAAATAGTTTACTGGTAACTAAATCATTTATAGTTTGAAATTATCTCATTTGTTTAAAAAGTTATGATGTTTTGGAAATAAGATAATAATAAAATCTTATTTCGTTCAACGTGACTCCGTGGTTTATCCTTTAAGATATACGAGTAGATACATATGACTTCGTACCGTAAAGAAATTTTTTATTTTTTTTTCATATTTTTTTTTACGGCTTAATCAGGGTCGTTTTAGGCCATGCAAGGGCACACAGAGATTGAGGCTTTTTGAAAGAGATCCTTTTAGAATTTCGAGGCCCCCATCAGGCCGGGACTCCTACCCCATGTGCCCTTATAGAAATGATGGTTATTTATAATATTGAAATGAATTATTATTATCGTTATCCTTTCTCTAACCACTGCACTGTTGCCTGTCATGAGACTAAATAATATTCTAGTGCAAAAACTCATTTTAAAATGAGTATTTCATTTCAACCATATCGGCAATCGAATCGCTGACTATCAAACCACAAGGCTGACATTAACGTGATATATACATATAAAAGTATTCAATTAATAGAAGAGCCTACAATTAACAAGTTCTTGATGTACCCTATTTATAAGTAGTAGGTACATAAATGTACAAATGTTCTGTGTCCAGGTGGATGAAGAATACAGATCTCCGTGTGAAATAGAACAAGTGCTCTAAATGAGTGTTTTCGCTTCGATGGCTGCTCTCAGGTAAAAGCCTTGAATTAGGCAATAAAGTGGAAAAAAGTCCTCCTGGTTATGATGTAGTGGTTGGCGCGTTCGCCTACCATTTTAGGGGTACTGTGTTTAATTCTAAGCACAACTGATGTGGAATATTGATTTCAAACGTTTTTCAAACTGCAGTATTTCATTGTTCGTGGACTGGCACCTGAAGCGTAAGACTAATCACCGAACATTCAATACAAGTGCTATGTGCAGTAAAAAAGAGATTATGAAGATGATAATATGAATGTATCCATACAAATAATTAATTTAAAAAAATAAAAATGTCAAATTACGGTAGCGTAACAGTAACGTTCGGTAAGTTGAGACGAGGACGACCAAGGAAGAAGTGGCATGATCAGATAAACCAAAGTCTTAAGTCTGGTCATGTCAAAAGCAGACAGAACCGAAGGGCACGTATGACAATATGTATGAATGTGGAAGAAGCAAGAAATGTAGGCCAGGATAGACGTGTGTGGCGGTCCATTCGCTCTGCCTACCCCTACGAGGAAATTGCGTGATGGTAGTAGTAGTAGTAATCAAATTATTCGTTTTATTGATTGCGCTTTGCGCAAATTATGAATACTTTGAATTTCTTGTCACATTAATTCAGTGTGCGCTCCTAAAAGGTTTTTCAATATGTAGGTACCTTCGTTTACCATATGAAAATTCATATCCTACATATAAAATACGGACGCTGCTTTTAAAATTGCTATATTTTACGTCGCATCATTGCAATATCGAGTAGATGTCGGCATTAATAAATATCCGTAATTTAATTACTGATTAATTGAAAAAAAATTACAGTGCTAGAATGTACAAAATGTCGGGCTATATTTTGAGATACTAGGGTTTAAAGTTTATAGCTGGTGTCTTTAATATATTTTTATTTTTCCTTAGCTAGCTTCACATGTTTTAGTCAAATATCTAAAAAATCTACTAATTAAGACGACTCATTGAAAAATTCAATTATTCTCTTTTCTGGCCCCAAGGGTGTTCAATGTCCCGGATGAACATATTAAGTTCTGCAAAACGAAAATGCTAGTTTGGATTTTGCGGACTGCAGACTGCTGCGAGACATTGCATAGATTTATATACTATTTAGTGTGTTGTCCAGATGAATATTAGATTTTTTGTTTATGTAATATTTTTTTGATTTTGGTATTCTTTAATAATTGCTTGCTTCTACTTTCCATTGTGTTGTTTCCCAACTCTACACAGGGCTCTTGGCCTCATAGAGTTAAGGGTATGTTTTTTTTAAACATATATCTTTATGTGACCGACATGGTTGGCATGAAATATTTATTTAAAAACGGTGTTTTTGCACTAGTATATTTAATGGTACCGAAACGTAAGACTTTCATTTATATTACCTTCATTTAAATGAAATATTTAAAAAAAAACTAAGATTCACTGCGATTTGTGTATCAAATCATGCACCATTAGGTGCGGAAAGGAAATGATGATGATCGTTATATGGATAAAAATATACATTTAAAAAAAATATTTATACATTTTACTTTATTTTGAACACATTGTTGATTTTAACATGATTTGAATTTATTTCAAGGTTTTCTATGTGGTTTCAACTGTATTTTTTTATTTTATTTAGTAATGTTAGTAAACATTGAAAATATTGAATAAGAATATCAATGAGGAAGTTCAGCTAGCAAAATGTTAATTTTATTTTTATATATCGTATTATCAGCGCTAGGATTTTTTAAAGTTTTGTATTTCTGAAATGACTCCGAGTGCAACATCAAAGGATTTTCTCTATCAGTTCTTCCGATTGGTTCGTTTGTTTACGGTAAACTAACCGGATATCCTCCACAGCTCTCATATCATTGGTTGGTTTATATAAACCAGTAACGTCGTTCAAAGTAGTGCGTTTTTATATAAAATATTTTTTATCAATTCTTCGTGCATTTTCAAGAAACTTAGCAGCACAATTTAACGCTACAATTTTTACCGCGCGCAAGAAAATATTTTTTGTGTCCAATTTCCCGTAAGGCCGAAGTTCCTCATTATAATTATTTTGTTAAAAACAATTTTATTTTATTTTTTATTTTAACAGGTGTTGTTGATATTATTCAGTCAGAGGCACCGGAATCACGAATTTACCACATTCGCCATTTTAGCGTATTAAATTACGCAATCAAGTAAAAATATCAATGCCAAGGTCTCGAAAGAAATTTTTGCGAATTAGGCATTGCGTAGATGGGTATTTATTCAGACTGGTGATATAACAGCTGCCCAGATCTGGGTCCTGTTACACAATTTCAAGTTCGCTGTTTTGGTCGTATGTGCTCCGTTTTAAATAAACTTTCGTGCCATACTAAAAATGCAGATTAGCGACTTCGGCATTGACACGACGAAATAATATTTTTATGAAACATGATCTTTTAAGGTATCAATCTGTTTATTTATTTATATATTTTATCATTCATACCATTTTTCGTTCACTTTGCCCTGCTAAGGGTACATATCCCGTTCCAAGCTAGCTCACATTTAATAGAAAGTTAATAGAAAGAACAAACAAATAAAATATATTAAACAATATATAAAGTTACTCGTATACACATATTGATACATTTATACACCCGTAAACGTATATACATACACACATATATATATACTTACATACACACATACATATACCCATGCGCATTCATACCCAAACATACGCAAAAGATAAATAATTTGTTTAACATATGCGAAACTTCATGATTACCATTTGTCTTTTTTGAAATCATTCTTTATTTCGACATTTTATTTTTAAAATTTATTTGTGAAAATTTTATAAAACTGTCTCGAATGAAATACCTTTGGTTGTGCATCCTTTAGAATTCTTCGCATGACTTGAGTGACTGACAGAGATTCCTGCATTTTGCAAATCCTTTAATCCTCAATGCAGCGCAGAATGTTGGAAGCTTGATATAGCGAGACTCTAGATCTAATGAAAAACATAATCTCAGTGCGTATATGTATTTGTATATATGTATAAAGCGTGTATGGGAAACTCTGTCACATCCAAAACTACACGATTAGTATAAGAAAAGTAATTATGTTCATTTTTAAATAAATTTTTCAAACTGGACTTATTGTAATATTGGACGTAATTGCGTACATTAGCATATTTTACAAGCCAATGTAAGTACATATTAACGTCAGTTACGATTTTGACAAAATCACGATAGTATTATTTTGTGTAATAAGCGTATCAAAGTATGTGCGAGTATTTCGCGAGCGCGGGAAAAGGGCTTAAGTCATAAAATGGTCAAAATGACTTAAGTATACAGTTAAAAACTTTTTTTTGCGCTTTTTTTGGTGTATTTGTCAGAAGTCATTGATACTAATCAATCGTCTTCTTTTCACAATATTTTAAATAATTCCACTTCGCCTGTTTATCTGAGAGAGCTCATCCAACCTCTTTCACAACACGGACTATCTATTCGTTCTAGTAACGAGAGAACCCTTTTAATACCCTGTCATCGCTCTATTTTTTTTGCCTTCTTCCTTCTTGCCTTCTTTTTGCCTTTCACAGTAGTAGCCGCTCGATTGTGGAATAATCTACTCACTAATGTTAGAGACGCCCCTTCATTATTTACATTTAAGTCAAGATTGAAATGTCACTATCTAAATATTTAAATTGTTCCTTTATCCTTCTTCTTTCCTTCCCATCCCCTCTCCTCTCTTTATAGTATAGTGTTATTTTTGTTAATCTTTGCTTTAATTTTTGTATAAAATTGTAAGATTCAATATGTCCATGTATTTATAATTTCTCAAACTGAACGGTTTGGGTAGGTAGGAAGAAATTGCCTTAAGGCAATATGCCCGCCCTTATATGTATATTTATTGTATATGTATATTACGTGTCAAATAAATCGTTGCATTACAGGTCAAAAAGTCTTTAGTCTTATTTTTTTCAGAAAATTTTTCGATTTTGTGATCCACAAGAATTAAGTCACATAAAAAATAAATAAACGCAAAATTTAATAAACACATAATGTCAAGAATACTTTTCTAAGCATGCAAAAAAAAACTCGAAAACCGTTGAATCCTTATGATTTGACAGCTGTTTTCTCGATTTTTACCCGCACTCAAAACCTTCATTGGCTCTCTTGAAATAAAAATATTTTTTACTTTGCAGGGCGCGTCTATGTATAAACGTCAATGTTACGAAGTATTAAAAAAATTATAGATGTAATAAAAATATCACCAGTTATTACAAGTGGTGATGATAATGGTCTTAAAATATTCACTACTCGTTTTTTCCGCTCCGATAAACATTAATAATGAAAATAATGTATTTTGTTGGTCGTCAGGACTTGTGGAGGTAGATATTACAGTCGGTGGTTAGGTAAGCAAAGGGCAACGTATTTCCCCTTGACCGTATCAAGCCCAACGCCAACCGTCAGTTTCAAGGGGTCGGTCATGTGATGGAATGAGAGCAAAATAATGAACTTACGTTATGCTGGCCCTTAAACATGAGTTGTGTCAGTTTTTTTTCAAATTTAAAAGAAGCATCACAAGTAAAACAAAATAGAAAAAAAAAAAATATTATTTATTATTAATAAAACATAAAATACAAAAATGACATATTATACTCCCAGGAGTTATTAGAAACTCATTTGGGACCGTACATAAGAAAAAACATTTTTTTGACAATACATAATATCATACAAATTAATACATCCGAAATAAAAATAAAACGTTATTGTTTAAGAAACATAAAACACCATCTTATACAAACCACATTAATAATTATCAATATCAAAAAGATTTAAGAAATATTTTTTAATTGCGACACTTCTGGATTTTTTATTCAGTTTTTCGTGTCTTAGCTCATCAGACAGTTTATTATATTCGGAATGGCCAATATTTTATAAGGACCTACTGCCAAACTTTGTTGAGCGAAACTTAGACACATGAAGATTCTTTGAATAACGCGTATAGTAATTATGAATATTATGACCAAATGTGTATTTTAAATTTGAGTGAGCAGAAAAGTTGATTGAAAGGAAATTTTTGCTCTACAAGACGTGTTTGTTTTTACGCTGCATATATGATTGCTAGCCGAATGTCAAGTTAATGAAAGAGCGCTTTTGACACAGCAATGATATTAATTAATCTGATTGTTGTTTGGAACATAATCACATTGACGAAACAAATAATCTCCAAATTAATCAGATAATCTCATAAAGAGGATCAGATAATCAGTTTCAATCAACAACTTATAATAAACATGTGAATCTATAGATTCGGATTTTACAGCTGTTCGTCCTTATTATAGCATCATCAGGATTGTTCTGTCGCACCCAGCGGCGCACAGGGCACTGCTGTATTTCAATGTATGTATGTATGTATGTATGTACATAGATTTTTCAGATTAAAGTGAACGCAGAGTAACGAATACGCAAAACGTTTAGTTAAAAATCTGTGGTTCAAAAGTTTCCTTAATAAAAATATGCAGCGGCTTGTGAGCTCTATGCTCTTTTGAACAAAAACCCTGTTTATTGCAGTTTATTGCTTGTTTCCTACATATTCGCAATAAAATGTAATTGCGTGCAATTAAATGGGATGTAAATAAGGATCCAATGGAACAACCTTTTAAAAAACATTGATTTGTAGAAGTAAATGTTTGTTATTTGGAATTAAAAGGAACATTTATAAAAGCCGTTTACTAAAGTTCATTGTTCATTCAAAATGTTAAGTTTTCTTAGAAGTTAATTGTACTGAGGCTTATGGAAGATAGCTGTTATATTGTTTTATTTATTCATGTGTTTTTTTCATTACCACCCAAGTGCCATTTTTAAAAAACATACATGCTCTCGTACAAAAAATAAAACACAGATTGTCAAATAAGTAAATGGACAGAAAAAGGATGTGAAATTATAAAAAAATATTATAAAAAGGTTTAATAAACTAAAATGGATTATTGTAAAAAAATGCATTAACATATGTATATATATATTAATGAAATGAATTTATTAACATTTTTGTTTATTGAATTATAATCAACAGATTTAAGGTAATTTATAAACAAATACTTTTATTTCTATTTTTATATATTTTTAAATTTTCAATTTTTTTTTTCTATTGAATATGTTCTGTAACTTGAATTATAAAAATAAAACTTTTATTTTATTGGTTGGTTGGAAGAAATTGCCATTTGGCAATAAGCCCGCCAATGTACAAATAACATTATGTACAAAAAGTTAAATAAATAATATGAAGAAAAAAAGGTGGTTCAAGAGATCACTTTACGGAACGTTGAGGAAGTTCAGTGCTACTAAAAATTGGATGAAAAAATATTTTTCTACGCGTGGTAAAAATTAAAGCACTTAATTGTACTTCGAAATAATTCGAGAATGTATGAAAAAATCAATAAAAATGAACTACGTCACAAGTTGTTCCGAATCAACCAATGATAGAGTGTAATAGATTTCTGGTCATTGGCGGATTGGCGGAGAAATTTCAAATCAACGAAACCCTGGAAAATCATTGCGTCGATAATTAAAAAAATAATTTTTTGGCTTAGTTTGATAGTAAAACAACATTTTTTTAAACCATTTAACTTCGTTATTATCATTCAGCCCATCTATTCTATTGTATTCTTAGATATGTGGGTCATTGTAATAAGCTTCTGACGTCACCACGACATGTGTTAGGTAGATCTTTTGTGACGGATCCTAGAAAGTTCATTCTCGCCCTCTAAGTCTAGGTTTTTAACAAGCAGCCTGCCTAGTCAGAAATGCCTATTCATGTTATCTTTTTGAACAACCTTATTTTCGTAAATGTACAGGTCCAGTGATGAGATTTCTCACTAAAATAGCGTTTAATAAGTTATACTTGTAAATAATAACAATTTAGTAATAATAAGTGAAGAGGTAAATGAACTGGGAACTATCGTAAAAGAATTATACGAAGCCTCTCGAAAGATTACTCTTGAAATGAATATAGACAAAACAAAAGGAAATAAAACTGTTGATGCTGTTGACCAGTGCATTTACCTTTGGAACAAAATCAAATTGGGAAAATTGGAACTGCATAGAAGAATCTGGTTAAGTAATAAAGAAATCTCAAACAATCCGAAGGCCAAAATCTACAACTTTTGTGTTCTGCCGGTGACAACATGCGATCTTGAAATCATGTCACTCACTGCCAAAAGTGTTCACAAAATTAAGTGCACTCAGCAGTCTATGGAAAGACAAATGTTGGGCGTCTCCTTAAGAAACAGAATAAGGAACGAGGAGATAAAACACCGTACAAAGGTAACCGATATCGTAGAAAAAGTGGAAAGACAAAAATGGCAGTGGGCGGGTCATGTGGCGAGACAAGAAGTTGATAGGTGGACCTCCAGAATACCAAATTGAAGCTACCAAAGTAAAAGGAAAGTAGGGAGACCATTGAGGAGATGGACTGACGATATCGTCGAACTCCTGGGACATGAATGGAAAGAGAGTGCCCAGGACAGAAAAACTTGGAAAAATTTGAAAGAGCCCTTTATCCAGCAGTGAAAAGAAACATGCTGATAAGAAGAAGAAGAAAAATAAGTTATGCTATCTTTATTATTCGACTACCCAAGAACGTGCTTGAGGTCCCGGGTTAGATTCCTGGGAAAATCGTCATGAAACATTGCCTAAAAGAGTGGTTAAACAGTGCTACATTTAATGTTCCTGGACTGGGCCCTGAAGCGTTAGACTGACCTCCTTACCTTCATGTAACATGTGATCGATATGCGCTGCATTTACTGCACTAATGCAGTGCTCTATACACCACCGGATGTGGACAGGCGTATGACGATGACTCGGGGACTTTTATGAATCAATAGCTGGTGATTCATATAAAACACCATAAACCTAAAGAATGAGGCATGAAGTGAGATTAGAGTTTAATTTTTCAATTCAAACCTTTAATCAAAAAATGTTGCTTCGCTGTTACATACAAAGCATGTCTCAACAAAAAAATCATAATATTACAACCTGACTCCAGGTATTTTGTATCGACTTGAGGTTAGATTTCAGACAGAGGTATTTGTTTAAAGAGTTAATTAAACCGGGCGCAAAATATAAACAGGGAGTGGTTGCGAACAGGTTAATGAGAAAAACGTCAGTTCAGTCAAGTAGGTTTTATACATATAACATTACAAGTATCAATATAAAAAACGATTTATAAACAGGTACTCAACCCTTTCCTGATCTTTACTTAAGGATATTTTAAAGTTAAAACAACAAAGATAAGTATTAAATGGAAACGTAAATTAGTAGATGAATTCATGAAATAAAATTCACGTACATACGTTGTCAGCCTCGTGGTGTAGTGGTCAGCGCATTTGCCCACCATGCAAGAGGTCTCGGGCTCGATTCTTGACATGGTTAAATTGAACTATTTATTTGAAAAGGTGTTTTTATACAATAATATTTCATAGTCCCTGGACGTCCCGGAAACGTACGACTGGTCATCTTACCTTCATGTAACAAAAATGATCAAGATACACTGCGATTGATGTACAAATGCAGTGCCCTATGCACCATTAGGTGTGAAAATAGAATAATGATGACATACATTTAAAATTCAACGAAAGTTATTTCATAGATATTAATATAGTCGGACTTGTTAATAACGATCACGGAAATAGCGAGATCTCGGATATAATGAGAAACCATTAGTTGACAATTTAGTTTCCAGTTTTCTCCATTCGTTTATTCACTTTTATAACGAGCTTCTTCTCAGACTTACCGAAAAAATATATAGTCAACAGTTGAGCAAAAACTCTTCAATTGTTTAAAAACATCGTTTTCGAAATAAAAATCTAAGTAATAAAATCCAAATGGGAAACTACTTATTACCGATGCCGCTGGGCGTTGGGATCAGTTTACGTTTATGATACTATGTAAGTGTCTGAGTACTAAGTACCTAATTGGTGTTTTCGCCGACAACATTGACAAAGTATCACACATATGGTTGAAATCGCGTGTAAAAAATACAAGCTTTGCGAACTAAGTAAGCGCAGGCTCGGCATCTCATTACAATTTACAACTTCTTTTGTAGTTTACGAATGAGATCCTTGTTTCCGGCGTTTTGACAATGTTTTTTATTTATGTTCTATGGTCAATGCAAAATGAACATTTTGAGTGGGGCATGTCAGATAAGTTAAAACCTAACCATCGAATTGTAAACATGACTACTAACGACTGAACTGTACAAAAAACACACCGGTTTGACATAAACGTTTTGTTTATAAGGGTGAATCTATAAACGAGTGGCGTATTATCACTCTGAGATTGACCGACAGGCATTAAAACATCAATATAATTAAATTTATTTATTTATTTGAAGGACGTATGCAGTTCATTTTAAAAATTATACATTCAAAGGCACGATTTACATTTTCGTATTTTAAATTATCGATAGTTCACTGAGAAATTTGGATAGTAAACTAATGAAACGTATGACTTTTTCGAACGTCGAATTCTCGGGTGCCAAAAGGGCAAATTCCTGAACTGCGTTTACCCGAGCCGTCTTTTCTCGCGGTCTCGAAATCCGTTAAAATGCCGGCGTCGAGCTGCTACCTAACTCCGCAACAATGGTTGCATGCAATCGCTCTCAATGGAAACGAGCGTATTTTATGTGTTATCCGGTGAACCGATTCTCAATACTGACAACCCTGGGGCAGGAAACACGCGCCCGCGGCGGAAGTAGGCGAGCGAGCCGCACAGGACCAGCGGTGCAAAACCAGTAGAGGATACGCGGTCTGACTTTTCTTAATACGAACGTAATCCCGTGTTTTCTCCCTGGATTATGGCGCTAAAGCATCATTTTTCACGCACTTGAATATGAGATTTGCAAATCTGGCAAAATCCAAATATCTTTATTTTCAGCAAATCACAAAAAACTGATTCAATCCTAGTTTGAAACGTTTTTTGTATGTAAAATTTTTACTACCACCAGATAATATAAGCAGCAAAGATAATTTGCAACAAATAGTCTCTAGAATGTATGATGTATGCCTGGAGAGCGTATTGGCGATGAATGAAAGTAAGTCAAAAGTGATGGTATTTGAACGGGGAAGTGAGGTTACTGACTGCATAATAAATGTAAATAACAAATGCCCCGAACAAGAAGAAGAAATTGTGTATTTGGGAAGCATGCTTACAAAAGATGGAAGAGTAGAAAAAGATGTTGAACGGAGAGTGAATGCGGACAATAAAATGAACGGAGCAACAAACACAGTAATTGCTAATAAAAATACAAAAATACACAACGGAGTTTTTGTTCCAAGACTTATGTATGGAAGAGAAACATGGAACTGGCAGAGGAAGAATAAAAGCCGAGTGAACGCGATTGAAATGCGATCTCTTAGACGAATGTGTGAGAAATCAATGTATGACAGGGTTACGAATGAATGAAATCAGGCCAGAGTGTAAATCTGAGTCAAGTATATTTGATAAACGATATTTTGAGTTTGTCCAAATTTTTGTAGACAAGGACTGGATTCAACTCCCTGGGGAGCTGTTAATATTAACATATTACAACAGAACTGATTATATTAACATATTAACTTCACAAACATCAACAGATGAAAGAATTGAAGGAATATAGATGTTCAAATAAAGGCAGAATGGTGAATGTTACACGGTGTGTAAAGTGGCCACTTAAACCAGCCATTGACAGGTCATAAGCCCTGTAGATGCCTAGACTTCTATATTATCTTCTCTTAAATATATTTGATAAGATTAAGAAAGGGTTTTTGAGATGGTTTAGTCACGTAGAACGAATGTTCGAATGAACGAACGAAGTTATCTGCCTCGTGTTGTAGTCGTTAGCGTGTTTGACTAAAATTTCACATTATTCGCTTCTTATTTTGAAGCTAAGCAGTGACCTTAACTCCCAAACGAGATTTGTGTGTAGGGAATACGTTAATATAAACCTACTCAGGTCACAGAGAAGTCAGAAGCTAAGCATTGACCTCTACTCTTAAAGGAGATTTAAGTATAGGGAATCTGCAAACCTACTCAGGTCACAGAAAAGTCAAAAGCTAAGCACTGACTTCTACTCTTAAGGGAAATTTAAGTATAGGGAATCCGTAAACCTACTTAGGTCACAGAGAATTAAAAAGCTAAGCACTGACCTCTACCCTCAAACGATATACATTTGGCTACCATATATGCTGTACCGCATTCAAATTCCGATAAATGCATAATTAAATGTATATTTTCTTTCACTAAAGTAAATAAAATACGAGTTTTCTCTGCTGTATTTTACTTCTGTCATTTGTCCTCTTGACCTATTGTGATGCAAAAATAAATCAATAAAAACATGTGTGTATAGAAAAATACTATTTATTTACTGTTGAACCTTGTACAATGTATTCTTTTGTTTTTGTGCGGTTTTGCTTCAATATTGACATATTTAATTAAATAATTTGTTTATTGCTACAAAAGGTTCGCATTCAAAAAACCACGCGAGACAACAATGGTATTTGTCAACGTCATAAATTCGCAATGAACAACCGTTCCAGCTGCTATGCTCGACAATATAACATTGTGTATGATCTTGTCAACATACATTTTACAAGTTTATGAAAAAACAGGTGTAAGTGGACACTACATTGTAATATTAATAAAAAGTCGACAGTTCTGTCAAATACTCCATAGATAACCAAACGTGATCTCGATGGCACTCCGGGGCCTTATGCTAGAAAGGTGTGCCATTTTGTCACCCACTCGACAGTGGTTGAGTGGTCATCTCGATTGCCTTGTCAATTCGCTATTCTTGAAAAATCTTTGACAATTTGATTATAAAGCTAATGAAATAGTGGCAACACTAACAAATGCGTATTTATATATGACTTCAGTGTCACTTTTAAACTTCAATTTTAGTCAGTTGTACACATTTAATATTTTTATTGTTTCCAATCAAACTTGTTCCTTTGGGTATTTTGTATATTTTTTCTGGAGGCACAGCAACATTAAAAATAAGTGTTGGCTCTGCATAACACGCATTGATTTGTTATGCGAAATATATAATACCAATAACGAATAATTCGTTAAATAGATTTTCAAAACCTATTATTTATTTAGAATCCTAGTACAAATATCTCGATAAAATAATTTTAAAATCGTATTTGACTTCAGAAGCGATTGAAAATAATTTCAGATCATTATATTATTTGCACACTTCTTGGTAAATCAACATCATAACATTCATCAATGCAATTAATTTTTACGCATGTTAGTTAAAATCAAATTGAAATTATTGTCATTCAAAAATGAACGGCGGGCGTTTTACACGAATAAAGTTTGACAACTAAAAGTACAACGTCGCATTTGATTGTCAATGCCGAGTGCTTTGGGGCATTCGAGATAAATTCGACTAGTTTTTGACTGGACTGACTCGCATAACTCGCGTGAATCAAGAATATTGTAACTCGTCAATTTACATACGTCGCATACGCTCTTAAGACGAATGAGTCCAGCATAAGGCCCCTGACTGATTTAAGAATAGACCTAAAAATATCGCCTATAGACTATAAAATAAAGACACCATTTATATTTACGTGTTTAATTTAATGATATCTTAGGGTGACAAAGTGATTATCAATTTACGAGGTACCAAGTTGATGGAAGGCGCTTTTAAAAAGTATACGGTATTCCAATCGTGTTACGAAAAAGTAACGACAAACATTAAATCTAACGACGACGCAATGCTCTTAAAAGATATTAGGTATTTGCTTTGTCAAAGAGCGTTTTGAATACTGCGATCTTTGACAATATAAGGAACATACGAGAGGTAAAATGCAATACTGCGGGGTTTTTAAACACCCACCTGAAACATATATTGAGCAAGAAAGGGGATATTCCTTCCCTTTGAAGTTTTATCTATCGCAACTGCATCAACATTGTAAATCACGTGCATGGTGCAATTTTTATATTAAGGTAACTAATAATACGAACATATAAAATATATTCTAGACTCATACTACATACATATGAAAAAAGGGATAAAAAAATATAAGATTAGCAATGAGGAGAAAAACAGAATCTCAAAACTCATTGTACAAGGGATTGAAGCTGTACTTTGATAAAAAAATTGTAATGTTATTAAACGTTATTAAATGTTATAAACTAACTTAATAAAGCACAAATAAATAAATACTATTAACTGTATGAATATAATGCGTAATTTTGTTCTCACTTTAAAATATATATATATATATATATATATATATATATATATATATATATATATATATATATATATATATATATATATATTCGCATTCATTAGACAGAAAAATTCCACATAGGGTTATAATATAAGAAATATTATCATGTACATTTTTTTTTTCATTTTTTTTTTACTTTTTTTTTTTGCACCACAACAGGCCAGGAGGTCTAATTACAGTGGTGAATTACATCACAGAGCACCCAGGCTTGAGAAAAATCACATTTCAATTTTTGTTTTCTCACCGGGAATCGAACCCGGAACCTCCCGTGCGTGAGTCAAGCGTCTTGACCACTACACCACGGAGGCCGCCATGTAGTCATGTTGTATCTGGTCTGGTTGGTGTGGTCATAATAATTTTAACTACATTTAAATTTTCAATAAAACTGTGCTGAACTGCATTTTTTGCTATAAGTTACACATATAACTTTTGTGTTTGAAGAAAACCAAAAGTTATTCCAAACGTTATTAAATGTACCTAAATACACCTAAGTCAAATTAACGCGATTTAGTTGAAATCTGTCGTCCCAAAAATCGCAACGTTTAATTACGTACATGCGAGTATTGTACTATGCATACTATTCTTAAAGGTTCATTGAACGTTGATTGTGCTTTTTTTTATGTTTCTCTCTTAGCACTGAAAATCCTTCGCTGGAACCTCGTTTTCCACGGGGAATACGTTCCACACAGTACCGTGTAAAAAAAGAGTACTAAAAAAGAACAATGCTGAATATTGTTGAGGAGTAGACAAGGTGAGAAAAATACCTCGTCCCAAGAGGAGGAAAATTTAGAGTTGACTGTTTTGTTGGGGAAGGAAGGTTGCGCAACTCCACTAACCTGCTGATGATGAGGCGTGACGTGAGCTGGAGCCCGGCTGCTGAAGCTGGCGGTCGTGAGACGCTGGCACAGCACGCTTTGTGAAATATTTGTTTAGCACTTCACTCGGTTGATGTTAGATTAGTACTGATAATATAATGTTTTTTCCGGCACTCACACGTAGAATTATTGTTCCGAGGAGTGCGCTAGGAAAATGGGAAGGAAGGGTAGGTATATATGGATTGGGTTGAGAGTTGGTCCGAGCAAATATGTTTCCTTGTGTAAAAATAAATTCGGGATTTCAAATATATTAAATTGTTTACTATTTATTGCAAATATATTATTTTTTTAAATTTATACACGACATTAAAATACTTTAAAAATTCATCACTGTCATAATAATATATTATACGCCAAATAAGTAAAAGAGCGATGTAAGGCATTCCAATAACGAATATAATAATTGTGTTACTATTACGCATTGTCAAATTGAACCGTTTTTGGACCGTAAACCGTGTAAAAAACGAATGCAACGAGGTTCCATTACTGCATACACTTCGCCACCGCTTCCAGAAAAACTAAACAATCAATATATAGCGACAAGTAATCTTATCACTTGTCTTTCCTTTTTATAATACAATCATCTCGTTCCTAGAAAATGTTTGCAACTATGTGTTAGAGCTTTCAATTTCATGGTACTTAATGCTTACAGCAGGACCTAGGCTCCGTATGTTGGCTAAATATTTTATATTCTAGTTGACTAGTGGACTATGAATAATATAACTAGTGACGGGCAGACGAATAGTAAAAAGGCATAATTATTTTTAGCACGACAATAAAGGCGGGCATCGTATATTGATATTTTGGTAGGTAACTAGGTACCGTCGAGGTTATTCTGCTTAGTAAAATTGATTTTTGTTCAGCGGTATATTAAATGCTTTGATATGGTTTTAATTTACTAGCTTAGTTGGGAGTACTGACATCTGCAAAAGGCTGAATTTTTCAATTTAATGTAAAAAAAACTTATTTCTGAATCTGGTGTATCGTCAGTGATGTCGACCTCGTGGTGTAATGGTCAGTGCATTCGCCTACCATGCAAGAGGTCTCGGGTTCGATTCCCAATATGGTTGATTTGAAATATTATTTAAAAGGGTGTTTTTACACTAGAATATTTAATAGTCCCTGGACTGGTACCTGAAGCGTAAGACTGATCATCTTGCCTTCATGTAACAAAAATGATCAAGATACGCTGCGATTGGTGTACCAATGCCGTGCTCTTTGCATCATTAGGTGCGGAAAGGGAATGACGATGACGATGTTCTCATAGTGCGTAAATCAAAATAGGGGTATTTTTTATTAACAGTGCGGAAATCATAAAAATACTTCATATAAATTTTTTTTTACGTAAAATCGTTCCTAATTCTATCGATGAACTGATTTTAAATACTTCAATAAATTTATACTTCCAATATTGTTCGTCACTTTGATTTTAGACAGTTATTTTGCACTCCTGTGGTCATTTTTTATTTACGCACTGTCTTCACTGGCGTAATAGTATATCTACCAAGACATCAACCGCTCAAACTCATTTTTTTAAATTATTTTTTTATTTATTTACATACATAAGGTTATTGTACATTTTTTAAGACAATAAGTCCCAACTCCATGGAACTAAAAGTCCTGTTGAGATGGGACGAGCAATTATATGACCCAGTCACATGAGTATATCACCACAAATATAGGATCAGAAACATAAAAATTAATTATAAAAAATATTTTTAAAAACATATACTAGTATATGGCACATCAATATGGTAAACAGTAAACTCAAGCATTTGAAAAATCATCAAGAAGTTTCCTACTCAAATCCCTCCCTCTAAGGAAAATTCATTCCTTAACTCCTTTCTTGAAAATATTTTTTTCCTTGAGAGCTCAATACGTTCTTCCAAAATATTGAACACTCTCGATGCGATAAATGAGAGATGTCTCTGAGCAAAAGTCTTACGGGTTTTGGGTATGACATATACATTATTTTTCTCAGAAAGCATAATTGATGGTATTGTGTATTTTTTATATGCTGTACTTTGATAGATCAGCATTTAGAATATCTTTACATTTATTTAATGAGAATTATGATTAAAATCACCAAACAAAATAATTCTAGAAAGCAAATAATTATTTGCGGTTATTCTGCCTAGTATAGGGTGGACAAAATGTTTCGTGAACCATAAAAAAAAATAGTGACATTTTACATCACAATTGGGATCGAGGCGTAATAGAAATTACGATAAAATAACTCTGTAACAAGCTCTCAATAGTTATGGTAAAAAGATGAGTCCCTATTTTCTATCTAGCAAAAACAAAGTAAATTAAATGTCTGAGGAACATATCGGACCAGCAAAATTAACTGTCGATGTCATCCAAAATGTTGATTAAATTTAACTATCGCTTAAAATTTTGATTCTGTTTTTATAAAGACTTTTAGCATGAATATTTCATAAAAAAATAAACGTATATCCTAGATGAGCAAACCCTTAAAAAGATGCAAATATTAATTTGTCTCAATTTGACAGGGAATTATTCTGCCTACTGGATGATAAATATGTTTTATGTGTTTCCAACACATATTAGTCGGAAAGTAGTATTTTTTGGTGTTTTAAAAAACTAAAAATGAGTCTTTATTGCAAAATAACGCCCCAGGCATGGAGTTTATATTTACATTTATAATTTATTTACACAATTTTGAAAACGCTAAATAAGTTTATTGAAATATGTTTTTTTTTTATATTTACTATTAAAGTATGCTATGTGCATGATGCCTAAACGATAAAATTATATAACAATGGTCCCACTAATACAATAAGTAATATACATAGACAATTAAAAAATGATACTAAAACTAGGCAGAATAATCTCGTTTGACGGCACGTCCTAATAGAAATATATTTTTTTAAATTATATAAACGCAAAAAAATAATTATCTCGTTAAAACACAACACTGAAATATTAAAATTTTAAGCTCATGAAAACGTAATGAAAATTTCGTTATAAATAAATAATATATTTTTATTTATATCCCTACAGAGATGAGGTAGAATTTTTTTTAAATTCAAGATTATGGATATTCGAGCGTTTACAGGGCTTATGACCTGTCGTTGGCTGGCTTAAGTGGCCACTTTAAGTAGGTACTACAACATTCCCCATTCCGCTTATTAGCGAATATCCACACAGGTAACATTTTTGATTTTTGTATACATGTTACTAAACGAGAAACCATTCACAAGCGAGTTGGAGCGCCATCTATGTATTGATATTGAAGTTAAGTATTTTAATTAGCAGATTACTTTATTTTATGTAGTTAAGACTCTTCCGAGTTTATATACCTACTCCCCCTTGGGAGAAATCCAGATTTGTGTATGTACAAATACACGTACCAAAATAATAAATAATATGTTAGATTTCCAGCCGATTTAGAACAGAAGCAACAATATTTGCCGACTCCTCTAAATAATTTTCACGTCTGTGGAGTCTGGCAATAGATACAACGTACATATAACGTTAGGTGATTCTGGAACATTCAAAATAAGGAGGTATCTATTGCTGCTATGGTGACCAGGTACACAAAATGGCGCAAATATACCGTTGATCTGTATAATTTCAGACCTGAAGCCATTAATTGTGGGAAATTATTCGAGTACCGTGGACCTCTGTTACGCGAAACATTCGTTTGTTAATTTATGCTTCCATCGAGTAGTATAACCCGAAACGGCCTACCGAGTTTGAGTACCGTGTGCATTATGGCAAGCAACTTGCTTTCAGCACAAATTGTAAGGAATTCGCCATCCTGAAGGTAAATACATTTTTGAACAATACTTTTCATGTACTCGTAAAGCTCGTGCAAGTGAACCGTCAAGAAACGAAACGTGAAGTTGTAAACAATACTGGAGCTTTAGCTGAGATTTAAAGGATGGTAAATCAACCCGCATTATTTAAATGTTTACGTCTTACAAGTCAACGAATCCATAAATTATACGTAAAAAGAGATTTTGGAGCGGGTAAAAAGCGAATGATTTTAAAAGCCCACGATGAATCAACTCAAGATGAAATCGATTAGGTACTGTAAACTATAATAAATATTTAAAAAAATTCCCTTGGGTTTAATTATACCCGCAAGTCTGACAATAAACCATTATTGATTGATATTTTAACAAAGATAAGCGTATGTTTTTTTGAGAAGGGAATATAAAACTCTTGACATCAACAGGGAGCAATGACCCGTCACTGGCGGCTTTGTTAATTTGACACATTGTAACATTTACCCTATTGCATGATTAGATTGTGGATTTAAAAGGGACGAAAGCCAACGACCCTCTGATCTAGTCATTGCGGATCCTGTCTACGCGTGTTACACCACCTTCCCATCACAACATTTTCAAATTCGCGAAATATGGATGTTTAAACCTAGGCAAAATGGTGAATGTGACACAGAGTGTAAAGTGGCCATGTAAACCAGCTAATGACAGGTCATGAGCCCTGTTAATGCCTAGATTTCCATATTCCCTTATTTAAGGTATTCCCCATCTCCGGTGTAATTGATTAGTTTTCATTTCAGTTGTATGCAGCTGTTGTTTGCGCTTTTTGTTTGCACACAACATTGCTGGTCTTTTTAATGGGCATTCTTTTATTGCAGAGTAAAACATCTCCACTTCAACGTAATCGTATTGGTACGGTGATAAACATCTTCAACTGCACGGGCACTAGTCGTTAGCAAACTATAGATCCGAGGTATTTATGAATGTCACACCTTTCGTGATCTGATCATGACTAGGTATTTCACTGGCCAATAGTAAATTGTACTGACTAAATACCTTCAAGATGGCGGAGAAGTTATTCTCACCTGCTGCAACGATCAAGCACATTCTATTGGGCGTCAAATAAAATGTAAATGTACTGACTGCGCCAATATTATGAACAAGCCTTTGCATCGCGATTCTAAATGCAATGCGTTTCATTACAAACGAATAAATTCACAATTTGATATTAACGGACTATTGTCTAGTTGGGCGACAAACTGTGAATAGCAAATGTTAAAAAATATCTATCTACTTATGTGTTAATAATTGTTAGCGGTTTTTTTTTCTTCCGAGTTCCTCTTCTCTTCAATAAATATAAATATGTATGTACATCGCAACATTAAAAAAAATATAAAAAATGGAAGTTAAATGAAAGGCAAAAACTATAGAAAAACCTATCAGGGGTGCATTGTTAAGAAACTTGCCGGGTTGATTCCGAGTGAGGAGGTAACAATCGTTATAAAATATTTATAATTAGAATCCATCTTTTCCTCTCATTTTTTGTCTGAAATCATTATATATTTCCTCACTCTAAACAAATATAGAGAAAATGCAAGAAACCTTATAAAGAACTTCAGCCCTACGGGAAAATGGATACAATAAATGTTTTCTTGCCCGCATTGGAGCAATAAATTGTACTGCAAAGTTTCTGAAAATGTACGAAAAAACAATATATTCATTTTTACTTTTAACCACGTCACTGGTTCATATGAATCAACCTATGATGAGAGAGTTTTGAAAGATTTCCGGTTTGCTTGCCGTGAATGGACCGACCAATGGGCAGAACTGATCGAGAATAAGCAAAAGAGAACATCTAACGTCACACGCGGAGTTATTTCAGAAAAATAAAAGTTTATAAAATCGTAGCGCTGATAATACGATACATAAAAATTTAAAAAAATATATTTTGGCTTATTTTAATAGTTTATTAATAGACAAAAAAATATTCTTTCGAAATAATAGTTATAATTTAATTAAATCTGTTCAATCTACCGATCGAATTTTTTTTACATGTTTTATTTTTTTGTATACTTTTACATTATGTTTTTCTTCTCTTGTTTGAAAGAAAAAAGGAATGGCTGATCTGAGGTCACTCCGTATACATCCGCTCGCGAAAAGATTTTTAAGACTGAGTAAACAAAAAAAAAATGGTTAAAGCATTGACTTTGTGATCAAACATCTTAACAAATGTTAGTAAATATTAGTATTTAACCACTTGCTGACTTTCTATGTCTACCGGTTTCGAGAATCACCCGTCTCTTCATCAGGACACTAAAGGTGAAAGTGTATTTTAGTATTTGCATGTTGGTGTAGTGAGTGTCCTGACGAAGAGACGGGTACGTCTCGAAACCGATAGATACAAAAAGTGGGTAAGTGGTTAAATACTTACATCAAAAAACTTTTTATTTTCAAATTTTTGTCACCAAATTCCTCCACGGACTGGCAAATTCCTCCGCGGTAGACTTCTTTGAAGCCGGATTCCAAAAGTGGATTAGTCGTCAACAAAAATGCGTTGAAAAATCTGGTGATTATTTTGAAAAATAGTTATGAAATTTAACTTTCCAATGATATATTTTTCAGTTCAAATAAAAATGTCTTAAACCTGACAAAAACTAAAACAAACAAAACAAAAAACCAAAACTGAGAACCTTATTTTTCACACAACCCTAGTACATACTGTCCTAAAAAAATATTTATGAAACAAGCAAAATACAGTAAGAATATTTTTTAATTATTTTTAAAGGCGAAAATTTATCGAACAAATTCTTTTATAAATTCTTCTAAAAAGTCGTCTAAAAATTCGAGAAACGCCCTTTTTAAGATGGACGACAAATTCAGTGCCCTATGATAACGGTTTGAAGATGATGATGATGATTGGATAATGAAAACCGTGTCTTTTTGCATGGTACCCAAATGCACGAGATTCTCAAATTAGTAGGCATAATGGTACAGTCGAATATTATTTATTCACTTTATCGATGTTGATCAGTTATTAATTAATTCCAATGATACAAATTCCAACCGCAATTCATTTTGGAGGCCCGAATTTAATGACATTCCTCCAATAGATTAAATGTTTCTCTATCAAATAACTTAATCAGCAATATTGCAATTATTTGGTAATTCTGTATAGTGACTTTAGTTTACATAAAAACTGTAAATGCATATAAAAGTTGTGTTTGTGAGAATAAAAAAGATACTAAGAAAAACTAAAAAAATGTGGAAATAAGCACAAAAATACTTATACTTAAAGTAATAACAACATGAAATCTCATTTAGGCTGTTTTTTCGTGAGCTAATATAAAGCTAATAAATTAATATTTTTTTAAAAAACTTGAAATAAATTTTATAATATTATTTTTGTTTCACCAGTCGATGGCAAGAGTGCTCTCCTGAAGTTACAGTATAGTTATACTTGCGTTTTTAAAAAATATAATATACTTATATGTACAACATTATAATATAGATGGGAATTTAAGATGTACTAATCAAATCGAACATATTAAAAAAAATAGAAAATACAGATTTACTTTTTTAAAACTAGAAGAAATATAATTAGCCTAAAAGAACTTGTAAAAATATATTACGCAATAACTCAATCAGTTTTGGAATATGGGATAATTGGATGGGGATGTGCAAATGACACACTGATCAAGCAAATAATAATTCAGTATAAATAAATTGCAGAGTCATCTGCAGGCGATTACTAGTACTTAATTTAACTCGGAAGAGTCTGAAATACATAAAATAAAGTAATATGCTAATTAAAAATACTTAACTTCAATATCAATACATAGATGGCGCTCCAACACGCTTGTGAATGGTTTCTCATTTAATAACATATAAACAAAAATCAAAAAAATGTTACCTGTGTCGATATTCGCTAATAAACGGAATGGGGAATGTTGTAATACGTAAAGTGGCCACTTAACCCAGCCAATGGCAGGTCATAAGCCCTGTAAACGCTCGAATATCCATAATCCTGAATTTGAAAAAATTCTACCTCATCTCTGTAGGGATATTAATAAAAAATAAACAAATAATAATTGCCCAAAAAGCTTTAATAAAAATTATCTTAAGAGTCCCAATCAGAACTAGCTCCCTCGGTATATTTAAAAATCTTAATGTAAAATCTATAAAACGACTTTATGTAAAAGCTTTGTTACTATACGCACGTAAACATTATTTTCTACCTTTCGTTACAAATACAAGAGTTACTAGATACTCCACCCTGATGCTGCAAAAAAATACATCCTTCGGTCAAAGAGGATTGGCCTACTACTCGGTTAAAGTGTACAATCTACTTCCATTATCCATAAAGACAATTAGTAAGTTCTCACAATATAAAATTGCTATTAAGAAATGGATAGTGGAGGTGAGTAGATCAAGCCAAATAGGTAAAACGTGTGTACTGTTTATGAAATTTGTTTTATTGGTCTAAATGAATTGGTTATGTTTTTTATGAATATTTTAGTTTTTATTGTTTATTATGTTCATGATAATTAGGTTAATTACGTTTTTTTGTTATTATTGTTAACTAAAGCATGTTTCACATTTTGTAAAATGTTTCCCTCGGCACGGGACCCCAGTGAGGGAACATTATTCCGTATAAAAAAAGAAGACAAACAATGTAAAAGTATAAATAAATAAAAAATAAAATTCATCATAAAGTTTTCTTCTTCAATGTTTAAATAAATTCATTTTATTAGATATTATTATCATCCTCATCATTCCCCTTTTCTGCACCCAATAGTGCATAAGGCACTAGATTAATTCTCCAATCGCAGCGGATTGAAATCATTTGTAATATACATGAGAGCAAGATGGTCTATAAAACATTTATATATATTATTTATTTTTTTAAATTTCAAGAAACCTGTTGATGACAATTTTAGTTGTGTACAATTTAATGATCTAATTTTTACCGCGGGTAAAAAAACATTTTCTATATACAATTTCCCGTAAAACTAAACTTTTTCATTGCAAGCGCAAACCGAAACCGTCCGTTACACTTTCGTTATTAAACCAAAAATTTGGAACGGTTTTGTTCTATTTAATAGAGCTAAAGGGTTTCTCTAGCGAATTGTTGCTCTGAGGGTATGACAGAGTATGATTAATTCAGTGCATAATGTATTTTGGAATTAAAAACTAATGACTGGTTTTTAGGTAAGATGAGCACAAGCATGGATCAGGGGTGAATCGTCAAAATAAGCGATTATGCACAGTTTACCATTATATTTGACTTTCGATAATAATATTTTATAGTAAATAATATGTTTAGGCGAAAATCATAAAAAAAATATCCATGAAGTGCGCCCAGCGCCCAGCCCGTTCTCAGTGAACGATGAAACTAGCCGATTACCTCAAATTATTCCTCCATACAAAAAGTACACTTTATTTTACGTCTTTAACTTTTGATTGGGTAGTCAGCTTTTTTAGTACTAAAACAAGCTTGCAGATTACAAATATTATTTGAAGATTCTTTACTTAGAAACTAGTATGACTTTTTTCTTAGATATGATATCGTTGACATATAACGTATCACATAGGACATGTGGCGTTTGCAGTGGCCGTTTTTTGCATTATTCATTTTAAAAGGAATCATTTCACAGTTACTGCTGAATGTCTTTGTGGTATTTGTTAATACACTTTTGTACAAGTGTCGTTTTAAAATAGTGTAGAATAAAGCTACGTACATCACGTGGTTCATAATAATTGTTGTTTAAGTTGATTTTCACAGAATGACATTTATAATTTTATTACTAACATATTATATACTTATATGTAGGTAAAAATTAAATATATTTTTTTGTAGATTACCTATATAATAAACCACGGCTCGCCACTGCCATGGATGCATCAGAAACTACTCTAGAGTAACATAATGGAATGTGACAGTGCAAGATCGATCGCTTGCGAGTATTAATTTCATATCGAACATTCGCCTTTACGGCGGATCTCATTATGATGGTTACGCGCTTAATCCAGTTGCCTACAGACAAACTCAACATTTGAAAGTCGTCAAACTGCGGTAAATGTCCCAAAACCGATTTTCACTCTTTCGATATTGCATATATAAAAAAATCTTTAGAAAAGTTTTTATTTACTGACAAAAAATTTTTTTAGTCAATAAATGAGTTACTTCTTTAAATTTCTATTTATAAACCGCGATTTTTATTTAGTTTAACTCTACCGCTTTCATTGCTCTTTTCACTGGGAGTTTGACATAATGTTTGGAAGGCTCATGCTTATCATATCCTTGAAATGGAGAAGGTTCAATTGCGATACTTATATTTATTTTATTTTATTAGGTAATTCAACAAAGATACATACTAGAAAACATACAATTTAAAAGCATTCGTCGATACAATTTTACATGCATATATTATGTTATAGAATTACACAAAATGGATTTATATATTAAGATGTAATACATATTTTTTTATACAGGATACAATGCAATAAAAAATAAGTCGTACGTGTGTACTTATTAAATAAGAGACTATTCGCAAAAGCTGAGAGAGTATCATGAAAAGCCTCCGGGAGGCGGCCTCCGTTGTGTAGTGGTCAAGACGCTTGATTCACGCACGGAAGGTTCCGGGTTCGATTCCCGGTGAGAACATAAAAAAAAATTAAAATGTGATTTTTTTAAGCCTGGGTGCTCTGTGATGTAATTCACCACTGTAATTAGGCCTCCTGGCCTGTTGTGATGCAAAAAAAAGGAAAAAAAATAAAAGAAAAATGACAATTTTATTGTTTCGGCAGGATATATTATATTCCCGACACATGCGGGCCACAGGTGTGTGGTATGTAGCATTATTTGAAAACAAAGGCAGTTTAAATATTTCCCAATGTCTGAGTGTTCTCCATCCCGCATTTATTTGTATTTTATTTAGGAGGTTAGTATCTAATTTAATGGTTAATGTTTTATACAAAAAAAAATATATTGAAAACAACGCGGCGTTTTATTAAAGAATTAAAATGAAAAAGAGTCAGAAGTGGCTCGTAATTTGAATATGAATCTTAAAAGAAAATAATAATTATCAATTCTTGTATCTATCATTATTTCTAGAAGGGATGCTGGATCCTCCCCAGCACTTTAGAATCTTGTCGTCAATTTTCATTTACAAAAAATGACTCCTGGAGATCAGTTTTGCGTTTAACTGTAATCCGCTTGGTTGTGTATAATTACGACTCCTTTACTAATTTCAATATTGTTTGATTATAATATTGTTTTTTTTGTTTGTGAAAATGTCGTATTAAAAAAATAACAGCCTTTTTATATTGCACTTCCCTGTCGGTACAAATTCCTACAACAGTTTTTTTTTAAAAAAAACGGAGTTTTAAAAAAATAGTAAGAAAAATGCATAATTGTTTCCAATCTGCAAAAAACATAATTTAGAAGCAAAACGTCAAAAATCCTATTATATATATTTTCAGGGATCAAAGGGTTAAAGCAATAAACCCGCCGGTGTACATAATAATATATTGTCCGAACAGTTGGATAAGGAAATAATTAATGTAATTAGCAAGAATTTGTAATGGCGCCTAACCTCATAACTGCAAAAATAATTAGTTTTATTTTGTATGTCTTCAAAAGATTTATGAAAGGAATAAAAAATAAGTCGGTCGGGATTAATTATGATCATACGCAAAAACAGAAACAGAATTGAATAATTTCCTTCCACGGTACTATTTTCACAAAACGAGAAGCTTATCTTCTGTAAGTTCGAAGAAAATTCTGAACCGGAGAAAGGAATTATTAGTTTCCTTGCTTTGATGGAAGCTTTACATAAATATTTTTATGTTTATTATTACTTCCAGACCTTTCCGATCTTATTACCAACTAATAATTCTACCTTGCACTGCAGCGGCGCATTTTTTTATATTAATAAAACTAGTAGAATTGTGACGCTCAACAACAAACGTGGGCATCTCCATTGTAAGTGAAATTGAGTAAATTGACGTTTTGTCTTTGAGGGATCAATATAACCATACAAGTTTTTATAACTTTTAAACTGTTTTCTTAGCAAAAATAAAGAAGATAACTACGTTTAAACTGAATATTATCATGTAAAATAACAAAGACAAGTCATTGTAACCAAAAATAACGGTGGCTAGAGAGGGCCATTTTTTGTTTTTTTAGCGTCACAATTATAACAATACGCAGAGAGATGATATACCTTGACTGACATTTCAAAGGAGGTGGAAAAACTCTTTGTTACGAAGAAAATAATAATGGTTTATTAATATAACGATTCCTATAATTTGGTATATTTTTCTGTGCTAATAGATTTCTCTGGATCGTGAGTAGTTTGCCTAACTAGGTACCACCAGTTTAAGGCAGACGTTTTTATTTGCAGTGTAAAAAAATAATTAAACGTGACTGCCTACTGGTGTATTTATTTCAGAAGTCTAATTATCTACAGTAAATATGTTTATGTAATAATTCTTCTTACTTCTCTCTACCTAATATTCTCCATTATTTGGAAATCCAAGCATTTACTGGACTTGTGACGTTTTACTGGTTTAAGTATTCGCATTCAAATTGCATAACGTTAACCATTTCACTTATGTTTGTACATCCATATTTAATAAATTTTCTCCTTGTTTGCACGTATGAATTATTGAAGTAATTCTGGTGTTTAAATACAGATAGAATGTTGATTATAAATTATTACCAATAACCACCGGTGAAAATTATTGTTTCAAATGAGGCTAGACTATATTTCCTTGTAAGCTAGGTTTTCCATCTCTGTTGAAATATATGTCGATAAAATCCCTAAAATATTAAATCTGAGCGTCATACCTTCACTTTGATGGTATAGTTGAAGATAAATTCTCTCTAGCGATTACAAAGATATAGTACCGAACCCCCACCTTTAAGTTTTGGGTAGGTACATCGATATGAAACAAGGGGAAGCGTACGTCACGGTACACATATCTACGCTCTAAAATGACATAGCTTCAGTATGACGTCATAGTTGAAGATAAAGTCCTCCCGAACGACTACAAAGATAAACTACCGATCCCCCCATCAAGTTTTGGTGTAAGTACATCGGTTTATTCCGACGGGTCTAGAACCCCTCGATACGTCTATCTACGCATTAAAAGTGACAAAAAGTTTGTTCCACTGAGCAATTTTTCCTTTAATTACGATTTACTTAAAATTTTAATCGTTCTTAGGGTGGTACTTTTTTTCTGAAAAGCCTATTAAAAATATGAGAGAGAAATAGGTCAAATTTGAAGTCGAATTTAATTTTTACATAACTGTCTGTTTCCGAAACGAGTGGCTAGATGCAAAAATAATGTCACTAGATTCTGCCTTATTAACATATAAGAGTATCTAGGCGTAAGAAAGTTACCACTACAAAAATATAATTAGTTATTATATTTTTCCGTCTGTTGCTCTATCTTCTGGATCGAGACGTTTAATGAGCCGGCTTTGTAATCGCTCAGTAGATAACGACAGACAATCGTTAATCATTACATAAAGTATTGTTTCAATTTTTTTTCTGTAATGATCACGTAAAGATGAATGTATCTCCCTTGATTTATTAAAGTTCATAAATGTAATGCTAAACTTCAAAGTCCTCTCAAATGAATACAGAAAAAAAGGTTTTTAGTAAAATACGAGGTAAAGCAGTTGCAGGGTTTGTATACTTTTAAATAAGCATTTAACGAATTGCAACGATGGTTTTAATATCAGTTTCTCTAAATATACGCTTTAGCAATGTTCACAATTTGATGCACAAATGCAATAATTTATTGGGGTTTACAATTTGATTAAATTTTGAGGGATTTTGCAACCATGATAAGCAAATTGGAAAGTAATGCAGAAAACCGAATGAAAATTTAGTAGTCAGAGTTTTGTAATGTTTGTAACTCAGAGTAATAATTCGCAAGCGGGTAGAGTATTATTACTCTTAAGGTTGGACCAAGTAACGAAAAGTTTTTTTTTATTTAACCCAACAGGCCAAGGAGCTCAATAGCAGCGTGAACAACAGCACAGAACACGCAAATGATAAAATATGAATTAACGTCGTAAAAAAATGTTACCAGGTTGTGGTTGGTGTTGCGGACCCACGGATTACAGATCTGTGGTTCGAATCATGTTCTACCCCAACATGATTTCCATTTACTAATAGCGAATTGGGTTGTGGTCCTGTGGCTAGTGTCTCGGACTCACGGACCAAAGGTCTGTGGTTCAAATCCCACCCTACCCTAACTTGATCCCCATTTTCTAATAGTGAGTGAGTTACTACTAGTAACTTAGTTACTACTAGTACTAGTAACTCGTAGAAAATGGCCCTCAAAATCAAATATTTGTTTAAAAAATGTACACCCATAGGGATTAAGTTAAATGAGAGGAAGACCAACAGCTATAATGATCTTATATATATAAAACAAGGCGGCCTCCGTGGTGTAGTGGTCAAGACGCTTGACTAACGCACGGAAGGTTCCGGGTTCGATTCCCGGTGAGAACACAAAAATTAAAAATGTGATTTTTCTCAAGCCTGGGTGTTCTGTGCTGTAATTCACCACTGTAATTGGGCCTCCTGGCCTGTTGTGGTGCAAAAAAAAAAAAAAAACAAATAAGCCAATTACAGGTTTTCACAAGTAGCATCACAGTAAGTTAAAAAAGATTCTCGAACATAAAATTTATTGAACTTTTTGTACATAATGTTATTTGTACATTGGCGGGCTTATTGCCAAATGGCAATTTCTTCCAACCAACCAATAAAATAAAAGTTTTATTTTTATAATTCAAGTTACAGAACATATTCAATAGAAAAAAAAAAGATTAAAAAGTTAAAAATATATAAAAATAGAAATAAACGTATTTGTTTATAAATTACCTTAAATCAAAACTATTACTCATTGGGAAAAAGGAAAAAAGAGGAAAGAGGAAAAAGGAAAGGAGGAGAGATTAAGGAAGAGAAAGGAGATTTTTTAAAAACATTTTTTTTGCACCACAACAGGCCAGGAGGCCTAATTACAGTGGTGAATTACATCACAGAGCACCCAGGCTTGAAAAAAATCACATTTTAATTTTTGTGTTCTCACCGGGAATCGAACCCGGAACCTTCCGTGCGTGAATCAAGCGTCTTGACCACTACACCGCGGAGGCCATTTGTTTCTTCAGACGTGATTTAAACAGAGATAATGTAGTAACATCTTTTGAAATTAATAGTAATTAAATGTAAATTTAAAAGAAAAGAAAAAATACTCGTACTACAAATTATTTCGAAAGCAAACGCCGTACGTCATTGAGATTATTTGCAAATAAATCTATGTTAAATGATTTATTTATTACATTAAAATTATTAAAAGTTCGCCATAAATATGAATTTTGCCTATAATTAAATGAAACAAGAGGTATGTGGAAAAGAGGGTTATTTCTTAAAACTTATGTACATATATTATATTATGTAATTATAGTCATCCCTCTGTGATCCGAACGCATAATGCGTGGGTCAGACCACATATTTTTTTAATAAAAAAATTATGACGCGTTTCTCATTAAACATACATTTTCAATCTAATCCGCCCCGTGGTGTTGTGGTTAGCACTATTGGCTGCCATGCATAAAGTGCCGCGATCGAATCCCGGCACGGTAGATATTAATTTATTTATTAATGTATTACAACAGAGATGAAGAACATTTTACTGAAGGGAATATACTGTCAATGACAGGTCATAAGCCTTGTTAATGTCTTGACTGCTAGATTTCTAAGTCTAGGCATTTACATGGCTTTTGACCTGTCGACGGTATATTCCCTTCTATAAAATGTTAACCATCTTTGTTGTTTCTCTACAAAAATTTGTATAGATCCTGAATATTGTTGGTTTATTTATTTATTTATACATTCCCAAATAATTTATACATTTGCATTTATTGGGACGCACTCTATGGGACTAAAGTCCTGTGTTAAGTTGAGACGAATAATATACTACAATTATAAAGTACCTACAACAATAATATTACCGAATATCAAGAACATCATTAAAAAATAACACATAGGAGATAATTATAAAAATAACAAGCTATCATTAAGTCTTTACATGCACCCAGTGGTGCATAGGGCACTCCATTGTGAAATCAAACGCAGCGTATCTCGATTATCTTGTACAGGAAGGTAAGGTGATCAGTCTTACGCTTTACCCGTATGGGCACTTGCAACACTCGACACTTCCAACTCCAGGTGCCAGGCCTACCAACACAGAAACGCAACACGTCACCAACGACTGAGAAACTAAATTCAGACCCTCTCTGACCAGCATTGATTTCGGTTGTTTTCAAATCGACGTGGCTAATCACTTATAACATTTAACGTAAATTTATTTCAATTATCAAGCTAATTATCAATTATTCCCAGACAAATATGCTAGTGGAAATATTGAATATTTTTCATGTAGCCTTGTATCAAAACATTGGTAAAGTAATAATTCTATACAATTTTCATAACCACCCGAAAACAGATTCACTACATTATTGGTGACCCTGACGTGATTCAGTACACCCCCTTTAAAAACAAATATTTCATGTCCACCTTACCGGGAATCGAACCCGGTACCTCAAGTATGGTGGGCGAACGCGCCAACCACTACACTACGAGGCGGACTTTCCTCCTCTCAAATTCCTTTTTCAAGATTTTTACCTAAAAAATGAACCCAGGCCCTCATACATGAGAACCAATCGCGCTACCGATTTGATTCCTTACGCACCGTTCAATGCAAATGGGAAGGGAAATATTTTTTTTTACATAAACATATTTATGCACTTAAGTTATTAGTCGAACCAAACTTGTCATCTTTATTTTTGTACGTAATTGATAACCTAAGTGACACAGTCCTGGAGATCCTAAATTGTACTCTATGCATCATTGCAAGGATGGCCAAGACGCCTAATTACATTAGTATATTACATCACAAAAATAAAATATTGTGAAGAAATCGCTTTTTCTAATAACCATGTCCCTATCCGAACCCTGTGGTGCATAGGGCACTGCTTTGTTCCACAAAACGCTGTGAGTATAGATCATCCGTTGCATGAAGGTGAGGTGATCAGTCTTACGTCACAGGAGCAAGTCCAGAAACAATGAAATATTCCATTACGTAAATTCACCTTTTAAATCTACCTATATATTCCATATCCACTTCCCCGGGAATCAAACCCAGGACCTTAAGATTGGTAGGCGAATGCACTGGCGGACTTGTCTCTGCCCGATTTACTTATTCAGGATTTTACCTAATACTTGTGCTTTCACCGTGCTAACCTGGGCCGCGATTACGATGGAAAGTTAAGGACGTCATACCTTCACCATGACGGTATAGTTGAAGATAAATTCTCCCGAGCGATTACGAAGATACACTACCGATCCCCCAACATCAAGTTTTGGGTAGGTACATAGATATGTAACGAGGAGAAGCAGACGCCACGGTACACATATCTAAGCACTAAAGTGACATAACTTCATTATGACGTCATAGTAGAAGTCAAATTCTTTAAGTTTTGTACATCGGTACATCCGATGGGATGAGTACCCCTCGGTATGCATATCTACGCATTAAATCTAAACAATATTTCCTTTGATTACGATTTATTTAAATTCTTAATCGTTCTTATGTTGGCACTTTTTTTCTTAAAACCCATATAAAATATGACAGAGAAATAAATAAATTTTGAGCTCGAATTGAATTCTGACGTAACTGTCAGTTTTGAAAACAAATGGCTAGAAAACATGGCTAGGTTCTGCCCTATTAACATATAAGAGCATCTAGCTGTTAAAATGTTAAGCTGTCAAAAGAGCCGGCTTTGTTATACCTCGGTAGATAAATACAGACGAAAGTTGAGCATACCGTCTTGGTAATTGTCAAACGTCGTATAAGAATCATGTTCAAGCGATCATTTTTCGCTTGAATTGGGATTTATAGGAATTCTTAATCGCTATAAGGTGGCAATTTTTTTTTCGCAGAAGCCTATTTAAAATTTCAATGAGAATTATTTTTAATTTTAATTAAATATAGAACGAGAACTAAATTTTCGGCCTCATTTATTGCTTGGATTCGATCATATGACGTCGAGATAACTAGTCGGTAGAACATACCGAGGTAGATAGATACAGTATAGAAGTCAAGTAAACTGTCTTGGTATGTACCGATGAAGATTGCCTTTATAATTGCAACCCTGGTGACGTGCGAACTACACCAAGGGCGGTATTCTATTGGGAAATCAAATTTTGTCTTCAATTTTATCTATAAAGTAAAATTAAGTTTTCTGTACGAAAAATATAATATGTTTACATTTACATTTTTTTTTAAAAATATTCAATGACAAGATCCTGAAGAAGATACGAGTACTTAGTACTTAGAATATTCATACGATTTACACATTTTCGTAAATAAATATCAATTTAAGTTTATGCCGTATCGATATGTCTCTTATGAATATAGCGTTTGTAATCGCGGCTCACAGGTGGCCGCTAAAATGTTTATAAAAATAAATTAACTAGAAAAGAGAATCGCGGGTTCAATGATTTAATATTCCAAATAAAATAATTACATTTATTATTAGTATCTTTGGAACAAATAATTATTTGTTTTAAACCAAGCCAAATTAATTATACCTGCAAAAAAACATGCATTTGAGGCTTCATATTATATTCGCTGAAATGATGTACATATACGCGCAACATAATATTAATCAAAATTTCCTTTCCACACCTAATCGTGCATAGAGCACTGCAACGCATTTTGATCATTCATGTTACATGAAGGTAAGATGATCAGTCTTACGCTTCAGGCGCCAGTCTGAAATGCTTTATTGTAAAAACGCATCTTCATAAAACTGAATTTACTGAATAGAAGATGGCGTCAATGTAAAAGAAACAGTTTTTTCACGAATTTCCATCATATAAATTATTTATAAATAAGTGTTTGGATAAGTCACAAATTTACACATTTTAAAAACGGCAATAAAAAGTGCATATCAAAAACCAGCTTGAGGAAGTAAAATAAAAAATATTATTACACAACAATTTAATTTATCGAACGCCATGCATCTGATATGATCATTCGCAATTACAGGCTACCACATCGATTGAACAGGGATCGAACCTGTTACCTTTTATTCCAGGTTGTTCCCATGGAATTTATAGCGTATTATTGTAAAAAATGTTTCGATGGAAACTCAAATTCCAACTCAAAAGCATTCCAGTCGCGGAATGATGGAGTAAATATTTCATAATTAAAATCGTGGAATTTAAATAGTTTAACACGTTCGGTTTTAACAAGGGAATATTGAATATTTTTTTGTTTTATCAAATAGATCATTTCCAATTAGATATAAGTTTATTATTACTAGTTTAAAATGAAAAATCTCGCATATGAAATAATACATATTTGATATTTTGAGTACAAATATTTTTTCAATATTTTTTCTGATAAAGTAAATAAAACATAAATTTAATTTAATTAAATTTTTGATAAGAAATAATATTCTCGCATTATAAATAATTCATATATTACAGGCAACAGTACTTTAAATGGGTAGGTACCTACGAAATAAAGAATTTTTTATTTTATATTAATTTAAGAAAATAGTTTCAAGTGGGTAGAGGAATGATTTCGCAATAAATAACGTACAAAAAATATAATATTTTAATTTATGAGCAAAAACATATTTACAAATATTTAATCTAAAAACGTTGCAAAAAATACGAATAAATCTTTTAAAATTTTAATTAAAATCTCGCATAAAAGAGAAAAATCACGATTAATTACAAAAAAAAATACTGTCAAGTAAAATTTAAATACGAAATGGAACGCAGTATTTAAAATATATAAGGTAGTACTTACTTCAAATCTTCTAATTCATTCATAACACTTTTCAGGTCTGCATCATACTTGTTGTTTCTGATGGTAGACAGCTTTAGAACTTCTCTGATGCCGGCGTTTGCAGAATCTTCGATCCTGGCGGCCCGTCCAAGAGCCAAAAGTCCCAAACACAGGCACAAACTAAACATGATGCACGAAAGAAATTCACGACCGAGGTATCGAAACCGTAACTGCAGGAGCGGCGACGTACTGCTCCGGCTGGAGTCGGCGAACTAATAACTCGCCGCAGCAGGTGGGTCCCTTATATAGACTACGGGGGCGACAGATGACGCTCGGCGCCGTCGTCCAATCACAGTTCAGCGTTCGAAAAGCCGGCGAATCAGCGTGGCCGAATGCATTTAAAATGCAACAGCGTGCGCGGCGCGGTTTTTTGAAAATGTATAATGCATGCTTGTATTAACAATATATCAATTTTTATCTAATTTTATAATAAAAAGTCTATGAAATGGAATAAACATTATATTAAATTAAGGGTTGATATTTCTTGAACATCTTTACGGTTATATTCACAGTCGCCATAATGTTGGACCTGTTTGGTCATTTTTTCATCATCTATTCAATCCACGTGATTTTTCAAGTATTAAAAATAAGATAATTAGTCTTACGCTTTTGATCTAGTCCTGGGCCCCAATTACAAGGGGAAAACATTTATCTTCAATTTTATCTACGAAGTAAAATTAAGTTTTCTGCATGAAAAACTGAATGTGCGTACATTTTTTTCTTCTCGACATGTTCAATCATAGGTTACCGACGAAGATAATTTAAATGTTCATGCAAATATACTCATTTTCGTACACAAATATCGGTTTTTCTTAATAGACTATCGAAGATAACTTTATTAACGTCCCATTGTAAACGGGGCCCAGGGGCTATGAAATATTTGTAAAATCACTTTTTTGAAAACACCATTTCAGAAATAGAACCTGCGACCTTTTGCGTGCTAGACAAACGGGCTATTCACTAGATCTCGCAGTAAAAAACAATTCGAGGAACTACCTTCATCAACAAAAGGCCCATTTTTAAAATCTGCAGTTCGTTAGTACGTGTTTATAACTGAGATCTTAGATACATATTATTATATATTGATTCTATATCATTTAAGAAATCTTATTAGGTATCTGCTATGAAAAAAATACAAACATCGAAAATATGTACCATATGGATTTTTTTTTTAAATGTCCCAAAAAAAATCAACAATGTTTTGAGTATGTCCAAATGCTTGCAGACTGGGTGGATTACGTCCTAGAGAGGAAATCCAGCCAGTCTGCAAGCATTTTTACATACTCAAAACATTGTTCAATTAACTACCAGGTAAAAGAGGACGTATAAAAATAGGGAAATTGTTTTCAGGCGTTGCCTAGAATTGGTTTAGCCGAATGAATCTCACCCACATGATAAAGGTTTCAGCTCTTTTACTTCACAAAGTCAACAGATAAAAGAGTTGAGGAAATGTGGATGCTCGAACATAGGAAGAATGGTGAATGTTAACCAGCCAATGACAGATCATAAGCCCTGTAAATACCAAAACTTCCATATTCCCTTTTCAAAATGTTTTCCCTCTGTTGCAACACAAATTTGGAATATTAGTTTTTTTAGGCGCCTTTTCTTTTCCTTGTTGCAAAAAAATTAAAAACTTAACTTTAAATAACACATAAAATTCAATACAGAAAACCTCGGTCCAAAAGCCAGATACGTCTCTTTCCTGAACCTAAAAAAAATGTTTTTTTTATTTTGAATGGAAGCGTGTTATACATTTTAGATGTTAGTAGTCTAAGGGTCTTTTTCCGTATTTATTTATGAGGGAGAACTAGTCCATCTACACTAGTGAACCGAGTGGTTCCAATTTATTTTTATATTCAGGTCTCAACTCTGAACTTTCGATTAAAACTTACCTAAAAAATATAGCTAGGTGTTTAAACATGGTCTGAATGGGTAATGTAATACAGTCAATGGTCATTAGCGCTGCAAATGCCTTTTATATTCCTATCTCAATCTATCTATCTTTGCAGCCCAGATAACTTCTGAAATAAAAGAAACTATAAAACAACGTTTGATTATGTCCAAATGCTTGCAGACTGGCTGGATTTCCTCCCTAGGGAGTTGTTCATATTTAAATATATTTCAACAGAGAGGGAAAATTTTGAGAAGTCATAAGCCCTGTAAATGCCTAGACTTCCATACCCCCTTCTCAAAATTTTCCCTCTCTGTTGAAACTATAAAAGATTAAACCACAATCAATAATTTGTTCTACCTTAAATGAAGTAAAAAAAGTGCAGTGGTAATAACCACCCCACTTGTTTTACGAAATGTTTGTATTAAACGAAAAAATAAAGAACAATCAACTGTAAAAAAAAAAACAACTTTTGCATTTTTTTTGCACCACAACAGGCCAGGAGGCCCAATTACAGTGGTGAATTACATCACAGAACACCCAGGCTTGAGAAAAATCACATATAAATTTTTGTGTTCTCTCCGGGAATCGAACCCGGAACCTTCCGTGTGTGAGTCAAGCATTTTGACCACTACACCACGGAGGCGTAACACATCGGATGACATAAAAACATATTTAGATCCAGTTGAGATTGGAGTTTCGGGGATAAGAAATTTACGTAAGGGATCTGTAATTATTTCATGAAAAGGATTTAAAAAAAGTCTAATTTAACAGAAAAAAGTTTTAATTTATTTCAACAGAGAGGGAAAACATTTTTAAGAAGGGAGTATGGAAATCTAGGCATTTACAGGGCTTATGACTTGTCATTGGCTGATTTAAGTGGCCACTTTACACACTGTGTAACATTCACCATTTTGACTATGTTTCAACATCCACATTTCCTCAACTCTTCCATCTGTTGACTTTTGTGAAGTAAAAGAGTATGGGCAAAATGGTGAATGTTACACAGAGTGTAAAGTGGCCACTTAAACCAGCCAATGACAGGTCATAAGCCCTGTAAATGCCTAGACTTCCATATTCCCTTCTCAAAAATGTTTTCCCTCTCTTTTGAAATAAATTTAAATATGAAGAAATCCTTTTAGAATTAATTCCATTGACGTCTTCCTCTTTTTTTTCAACGTCCGCTTCTGAGAGGAGCATGTGGACATCATCAGACGCCTCCAGGAGATCCTATCGCCAGCCAGCACTCTCGTCTTCTCCAATGTCAATCCGCAACCTTCAGTTGCGCCGAATAAAGCCAAAAGATAGTTTCAACGGTCTTTCAGGATGGCGAGAACCCGTAATAATGTTTTCATATTAAAAGATTAGTAACAATGTGATACGTTTTTTTTTAATTAAATATTTTTGATAATATTCTCTAATCGACTCTTTTTTTTTCAAGAACTTCTCTCACTGCTCACTCGATTACTAATTCGACCGCCTTTTTTAAAAATTTATATCCTATTTTTTTGTTCAGAACTTAAGATTTGTAATAATTTAAGGCAAAATATAAACAGTGTTTTATAATTTACACTTTAAAATACAAAATCATTTTTAATGAACCGTGTTGTGGTGCCGATTGTGGACTCACGGACTAAAGGTCCCAGGTTCAAATCCCACTCTACCACAACTCGATTTCCATTTTTCCAGCATAAGTTATTTACGACTTTGAGTAAATGGTCTGAAAATTTTAAAAGTTGAGTAAAACCTCTAGTACCTCTGTTAAAAAAATATGTATGTTCATGAAATGAACACAAAAATTGAAAAAACCGGATGTCCGTTTCATAGTACTTATTGGTGTCCGTTGCATTAAACTCTTCAAAGTCCTAAGTGTATTTAAATTTCTTAATTATTTTCAAAAAGAAATAAAACGTATTCACTACTTAATGTTTCTTTTACTACTAGTTATTGATGTTTAAAAATAAAAATTAACACTAACGCTTTCGTTTTAAAGAGTTGGTAAACAACGACCAAAAAATAATCCACTACACAATGACAAGACAGTCGAAATCGAGTAGCTGTAATTGTCCGTTTTATGAGACGTCCGTTTCATTGACACTCTCCCCTACTCAGTAATAAAATTAGAAAGATCTGGAAAAAATAATAAACATAATAATTACGTATAACTTCTATCAAAGCAAGAAAACTAATTATTATTTTTTCCAGTTCAGAATTTTCTTCAGACTCACAGAAAATAATCTTCTCGTCTTGTGAAAAGTGTTCCGAGGGCGAAAATTATTCAATTTTCTTTCTGTTTTTGCGTATGAGCATAATTAATCCCACCAATTTCTTTTGTATCCTTTCATGAAACTTTCGAGGACATTCAAACTGAAACGAATTATTTTTGCAGCAATGAGGTGACGCGCTCTTACTTATTTATGTATTACGCCTTTTGGACAATAGTTGCACACTGGCGGGCTTATTGCTTTCAGCAGTATATACGGACCACCGGAAAAAGGAATGGTGTAAGCTGGTGAAGTTCGTCAGACTTGCAGAAGATAAGCTTCTCGATGAATTATTATTAATGTATTTCGTTTCACTTCCAGACAAATAATATTATACGAGTCGGCGAGTATAGGTAACTTCGTAAAACAAAATAAGAGTGATATAAAACAAGATCGCCTTTATCGTGTTTCGTATTACGAAGATTCACAGTTAAGTAATTGAGAAAGGGTATCGGTATTATGTTTCAAACGTTATCTTTTTATGCTTTGTTTAGATCATGGGCATAATTGCTTTTTAAACTTTAGGCTATCTCGATTCAAGATAAACGTAAAACTAAACCTGACCAGAGAAGCTGAAATTTATTCAATTAAACATATGAACGAAACAAATAGGATGAATTTATTTTTAACTTTTAAAGTTTTACTGCAAATTGTAATTTACTATTTTTGTATGATAGACCTACATTTCCGGAAATCTAAATATGATTTTTTTTTTTTTAATTGTTACATATTCACATATTTATTACAGCAATTTACATTTTTTTGTCATACAAATGTATTTGTATGAATATAAAAAAAATGAATTTATACAATAGATTGATTGAATAGTAAAAGTATACATATTTGTTATTTTTGCTAGTGGTTCATCTAAACTGTCGAACTAGGGATAGTTTTCCCGTTCTAAAGCTAGGGTTTCCTAGGACAGCGGTGCCCGTATTTTAACGGCCGTAGTGAACGGTGATGCAGTGGACAGCCGTCGTAAAGGTGACTAGAGTGTGGTTTTCTAGGAAAACGGTGTTATCAACACCATTTAACACCGTTTTCCTAGGAAACCACTCTCTAATCACCTTTACGATGGCTTTCCACTGCATCACCGTTCACTACGGCCGTTAAAATACGGGCACCGCTGTCCTAGGAAACCCTAGCTTAACATTTTAATCCATTTTAATAGTTTTTCAAACTCAAAATTAAGACATAAAACATATTAAATTATTTAAAAATGACATACACCTATAAACAGTATTATTATAGAGCACACATGAGAATATTATGTTAATGTGTGCCCTATTTCTAGATTTAAAAATAAATCATAAATATACCACAAATATCTAAATCCTATTTCATTTCCAGTAAAACTAGAAATCAATGTATCCATCTATTTACTATCTTATCTATTTTAAAATAAAAGTACCATGACGAAATCAAATTTTTGGCCCTCTATTGCACGGTTAATAGCATTAACTGCTAATTTATTTAAAAACGACTAGAATTTTTTTATTTTATTATTGTAACTCCACACCAAATCAGAGGTTAGGGGTGGTAAAAAATATACACCACACTTGGGTACACATAAAATATACACCACACCAATCTTTGGAGATTCTTAAAATGTGTATTATTGTAATGTGTATTAATGTATTATTTATGTTCAAGCCATTAACTTTGTGGTCAAACATTTGAATAACTGTCGGTAAATATTAGTATTAAACCACTTACCGAATTTTAAAGTACTTTTGAACTTTTTGATTTTTTTATAAACCTCCCCTTTCTAACCCCACCCCCCACACATTCTGCAACATATCGCTAAAAAATATTTATCTAATTTTAGTGCATGTTAGGACATGGTGGTGTTTGCATCACTTTTAACTCAGGCTTCTGCATCGTGCCTGGGTGAGGATCTACGCAACATCCCATCGGTGATAGGTAAAAAAGAACTCACAAGAGAGGTAGTATTATACATGGTCAATATAGTTCAGGCAATTGGTAAAATAAACCAAAGTAGGGAAGAAAATGCCGAACACTCCTCTAGTGGAACCGAAGGCCTGTTGACTACGGCCAACAGGCCGGCTTCTCCTGAAGAGTTTTAAGTGGTTTCCTCTCCACATGAGCAAATGCTGAGAAGTTTCTGATTGGCCCACATAATATAAATTTAAAGAAATTTAATTGCAGAAAAATCCACTTTTTTATATTTAAACCTTGTGTATTATAAGCAATGTAAATAATAAAGCAACTCCCATAAAAAAATATTAAAAAATCTCGTTTAACTCTGTATGTAATTTGTGTATTTTTTCATAAATACTTTGTATACTACGGTGATGGTAAAAGTGAAAGTGTATTTTAGTATTTGCATTTTGGTGTAGTCAGTGTCCCGACGAAGAGACGGCTACGTCTTGAAATTTCCAAAAGTTTGAATATTAATATTTATAAACATTAATGTATCCATGTATCGATATATTTAAGAAAACAAATTTACTTTAAAGCCTCTCATTGAAAAATATAAGATGTTAAAGTATGAAAATCGCAAATTTATTTCTCTTTAAAATATGAGTTTTTGGAAATACTGTAGATTACCTATAATTTCGATTGATTTAAATAAATTATAATTTACTCAATTCCCTTTGAACGGATTTTTACCTGAGAATAAGTAGCTATCGAATAGTAAAAACTCGTCAAGGATTCTGGTTCTATTTCATACCCAACTTCTTTATTCAGAGTAAGATACAAAAAATAAAAGCATTGTTTTACCATAAGTTAGTTAAACTCGCAATAAAAAAAGCCCAAGCCTCTCGTAATTTCACAAAAATTTTCCATTATTGCCAAGGACCATATTCCGGAGCACTCCTACACATCCGTCAGAACAGTTGGTCCAGGTGCATGTTGATAAAGAGAGCTTCTACACCAGTTGGAGATGACAGAAGAAACAATGTGGATGTTCGATGTGTATTTATTACGTGAATACAATACAGGACACCACGAACTGAATCGAACTGGATGATGTGACTAGGTGAACACTGAACGCTGAACGGAACTGCAATATGTTACCACGCTCCGTGCTCCGCTTATCAGGGTTGCTATTTTGTTCTTGACATCTCAATGGCAGAGATAAAGCTGATTTTCTCCAGAACGTTGCAATTAGCTTGTTTTCCGATTTCGTTATTAAGAGTTAACGTCCTGTGTGCTATAAGCGTAATAGACTGTATTTTGTTAAACAGAAAATGATAACAATGTTTGAGTATGTCCAAATGCTTGCAGACTGGCGGGATTACCTCCCTAGGGAGTTATTCATATTTAAATGTATTTATGAATTAACTACCTGGTAAAAGAAAAAGTATAAAAATTGGAAAATTGTTTTCAGGCGTTGCCTAGTAGATGAATCTCACCCACGTGATAAAGGTTTCAGCTCTTTTACTTCACAAAAGTCAACAGATGGAAGAGTTGAGGAAATGTAGATGTTCAAACATAGGCAGAATAGTGACTGTTACACAGTGTGTAAAGTGGCCACTTAAACCAGCCAATGACAGATCATAAGCCCTGTAAATGCCTAAACTTCAATATTCCCTTCTCGAAAATGTTTTCCCTCTCTGTTGAAATAAATTCAAAAAAGAAAATGATAAGTTGATGTGTTTACTTGGTGTGTGACCGATCCTTAGACGTTGTTCACACAATATTTCTCACGATACATGCAATTTTTATCTTTTGTTCTTTGAAGTAGATTATTTTATCGTCCATAATAGTTGAGAGAAATACTGTCGATGTTAAGTACCCAGGTAATGTGATGACAAAGTTTTTTTTAAATGTGTTGAAAACAACTTTTACTCGAATTAAGTGCTGATGAGACCGTAAATCTAGGCGTTGCACGTTAGAATCGAAAAAGTACTTGGGATTTGTTGCTTTGCAGTTTTTTTAGAAAGTATTCATAGCAAATAATCCTAATTAACAAACACAATGTTTTTTTTTTACTAAATTGTTATTATTAATGTTTGATTGCCGCTATTACATTCGATAAGGGTATTGATATAAGGGTTGAACCCAGAAGGTCGACTAGTCTCATCTACCCCGAAAAGCGTCAGCTGAAAACTTTTTTGAGCTAATGGTTAAAGTAATATTGACTTGACTTAGGTGTCTCCTGGCATTATTACGGATGCTTTGGGCTGGAAAGTTCAAGAAGGTGAAATTTCTGCTGACCATAGATCACTTTGCCTCCCCATGCCCGACCGTATAACTAACTTGGGCATAGTTTGGTATTTTCTTACTGGTTCTGCTGGCTAGTGATAATTTGGAGATATACTTGAAAAAAACATTCAAATCAAAACATTGACATTTCTTTAAGATTTGCTTAAATCGACGTATCTCTCGAGGACTATTTCAACAAAATAATTATTTTAGCATCTCAATTTGGTATCTTTGTAGATCAAAGCCAGATGGCCCAGCTTGTACTCCCTGGTGGAACGAAAAATTGACAACTCGCAATGGAAGATTTTAAAGATCTATTCGTAGGTTGGGGGATGCAAAATGTGACGGAGCTTTAGCGGACACCTTTCGTTTGGCTTTTCTTGAGGTAAATATAGCACGATGAATATAAAGATCTCGTATTTTGAAAGTTAAATTTGCACGTTAGAAGAGATAAATCACGAAGGTGGGGAATGCATAACTTTGTTCCTTGGATAGTGTTTCGTGTAAAAATAGGGGAGTCCTGATAAATTTCTAAACAGAGTAATAAAAAATCATTCAACATCAACTAATGTAAATAATAATGAAAAAAAATACTAACCATAATATATATAAGGTGATAAATACAAAATAATTAAACAGAGGTCTTCACGGTTAAATAGATGAAGAATTTTTGCCGCAAGCAATTTTCTACAGTCAGCCAAAAAAAAAAAACAGTAATTATTATAATGAAATAAAAACTTAATAAAAATAAGTTATATATGTGTCTAGTGCTTACGTTATTTACATCAAATACAGTTACATTTACTCCGTTGCATTTTACAAATATTTAATAATACTTTCTTCTTCTTTGTGTGCCTTATATTAGGTCCTCCCGATGTAAGCGCTCACTCTAGAGTAGGCATTCCGATCCTGTACCAACTGGAACAGCGCACGATGGTCCCAGAAGGCCGTTTTCGAACTTTTGAAATTTTTTACACAAATGCAGAAAAATAAAAGCAATATTCAATTGATGGAAATATTTTTTATTCGATTTGTATGTATGTTTTATGAGAACCAAATACCTATTCATAAATAAAAATTAATACTTTATTGTAGTAGTTCTAATATTTCCTCTTGAGAGTTTTGCCCAATAGATTTTAAACCTTGTTTATAATATATGAAAATTCAATGTGTTCAATTCCTGATGCTGTCCGTTTTTTTGTTATGTCTGTAGACTCCTTAAATGTTTTTCATGGTCTCAGTTTTATGCTCTGTTCTGTCAATGATGGTTGAGCTTTATCGAAATTAATAGGTAAATCGTTATCCAACCACAATTCATTTTTGCCAAGAAATCTATCTTTTCTTTTTCCTGATATGTTCCACTGCCTTTTAAATTCCGGTAAGACATGCTTCTGAATGTGCACAATAACACAATTATATCTGATTCCAATAAATCAATCTAATATAACTGTATAGTAAATTAACTAGTAGGTAGTATTGTTATTGTTTATTTTTGAATAAAAATGTCTGCCTAAAACAGGTTGTACCTAGTTAGGCAGACTAGACATAAACCAGAGAAATCTGTTACCTGAGTGTGTATGTAGTAAATAAAGTAATTGTTATTTTGTAAATAAACTATGATTATTATTATTAATCTGTGTTTTATTTTTTTTTTTTAGTTGTTGAGATATTCTTTTCATGCTCTACGAAAGCTTCAGATAAATCTTTTCTTATAACTTTGAATGTACTCATTTTAAATAAGCACAAATTAATTATTTTTCTTTAATTTAAATTATTTATAGACAATAGCCCCCTTGGTTTTTTTTTTTTTTTTAGAAAAAAGAAATATTTGCGTTTTTATAATTTACGCAAATATTTTTTTCTGAGGGCCATTTTCAACGAGTTGTAAATAATTCACTATTAGAAAATGGGAACCAAGTTGGGGTAGAGCGGGATTCGAACCACGGATCTTTGATCCGTGAGTCCGAGACACTAGTCACGGGACCACAACCCGATTAGTTTGACCCTGTACATAATAATAAAAGAATAAATGTGTTTCAAATAATAGAATCTTCTCTTAAAGTACACCGCCAACACATGTTTTAATACTTTGTTTCACTCGGTTTCATTGAAATATTGCGTATTGTATATTTTTCAACTTATTTTTTTAAAAATGGACGTACACTTAAGATAATATTTGGTTTTATATCAATTATCCTTACACTGTTTTATATTCACTCGTCTGAAGATGCCCATTAGAGGGTGAAAGCGCTAATTGGTCAAATAAATAAGTGGAAGTGTACCAAGTATTTTTTAATTAATAACTTATATGTAAAAATAAGTTATTACATCAATAAATTAATACCTCTAAAATGAAATTAAACCTTCAACAAGCAAATCGAATGATGGTTAATTATAGTTTTTACATATTTACATAGGTTAAAACTCTATGTGCAAAATTATAAAAATGTATATATGTTCTAAACCATACATTAGTATCGAGTGCATACCCACTATTAGATGACACATATTGAAACCAGAAAATCAATAAAAAATATTTATCCCAGTTTTTTTCCAATCAATACAGTTTTATATCATTGTGGTTTTAAGATAAAATGATACAATTTACTGATATTAAGGACGGTTATTGAAATATATAAATATATTATATGAGATAATAGATTGTCGTTTAATTATATTTATAGTTATAAATACAAACTTTTAAGATTCAATAAATATTGATCCAAAAAAAGTTTTTCCCATAAATAAGCAATTATTTAGTAAAATAGATTAATACAAAAATCAACTTTTAGCCCTGTTACAAAACTTTGCGCTATTTGATTTTTAAATATTATTATAAACAAACATATGATTAATTATAATGTATAAAAATATTAATAAGGATTAACACTGATACAAGTTAAAAGTTTATCTGAACTCATGAAAAATACTGGCCAAAGCACCTTCCAATATTTATTAAAAATCAGAGTCGAGATTATTACTTTTTTGAAAACAGGGACACATAATTTAAGTCGATAAAATTACCTTTAAATAGATATACTAAACGTTTTACAAATTATATTCTATATGCGTCATATCGAAACCTTAAATCTTCCCCTTTGAAATCTCGAAATATGGATGCCTGAAAAAAGTCTGCTTTGATCTAATTTAAATACACTTAATGATATTTCTTTTTTTTTGCTCAGCTGGAAATACAACCACACACATTTTTTTAAAAATAAAATGTAAAGAAAAAGGTTCAAATTAAATTTTTCGCCAGTTACATTTACGGTCCTAATCTTGTGTGGGACGAAACCAATGTGCAGCGCCTCAACCCCGCGCACTCCCGTCCGGTCGCGGATGTTTCTCGGCCAGCACATCTGTCGCCTTCCAACTCCTCACTTTCCCTCGATCTTCCCCATTATGATTAGCTGAAGCGCATATGAGCATAGTTGTGCAGAAAGCGGCCAGTCCACAATTTTGAAAAAATGAGATATATATAATTTTATGATTTAATTCATTCAAAAATACCCGTAATAAAAAATCATGTTTTATTAGAGAATGTCACCTTATACATTCAATGTTTGGATGAGGTAACATTCAATATTTGATTTGACTGTTTTCTACAAAATGCATATTTTAAGTTGTGTGGTCAGCCAAACTTAAAAATCACTAAAATTCATTCATAATTCAAATATTTCAAAACTTATTTAACACGTGAATTTAGTGATTCGTTACAATTAAGTACCCTAATATAAATATAGAATAATATGTTTCATACATAAACCTTAATACGTAGTGTTTAAAACAACATTGTCAACAACATTCTGTTAATTGATTTGGTGTTTATTTTGTAGAACTCCATATTTAATATTTTAATATTAGAAATCAAACACTGATTTGAGTCTACTGAACACTTTATTTTATTTTTACAAATATAAAAAATATAAAAACAAAAAATATTATAAGTTCACATCATTTTGTTATTTAACTCTGTTTATTAAGTTAGTCTTTTTTGTTTATTCTCAAATGTAAAAATATTTACATTTCAGAATGAACATATACATGGGTAACCCCAGTGAGGTCACATCATTTTTATTATTAATCTGTGTTTATAATGGAAAAAAAAAGAGTCTTACTAAAGCTGTTAGAAAATGCGTGTTTTAGATTGTGTGATCAGCAAGCCATTAAAACTGGTCAAATACATTATATTTTACTTTTTTGTTTAAAAAAACGAATGTATGCATTATTAATTATTTGTCAAATTAAAAACATTAAACTGTTGTGTAGATTCGATTATTTACTCTTTTCACAAAAGTGCTATTATCTCAGTTTTTTTTTTATGGCTGGCTGCTTTCTGCATAACTACGTTCATATTTGCTTGGACATGTAACAATAATACTATAGTAACATTTATATTTAATAAACACTTTTAACACTCTTGCAAAAAAGTTTAATCAAAATTATTTCGTTAATTTTTTTTGGACGATAATTGTATTTCTTTTACGGCCTTGAATATTTGGTTATTTATTCACACAAATACATATATTACAAAAAAAACCTATTCCTCACTTATAAGGCCATGAGCTCTGTTGAATTGGGATACAACATAATGGAAAGTGGAAGCATGCATATTTTTAAACAATAAAATTTTAATAAACATCTTGACAATGCGCTTAATAGTATATAAATCTATACAATGCCTCGCAGCAGTCTGCTGCAATGGTCTCTTCCCTTAGACAAAATCCAAACTTGTAGGTTTCTCCCGATAGTGGCTTTCGTTTTGTACGACTTAATATGTTCATCAATATGGGCCCTCTTTAAATATTTTTTTTTTTGGCTAGTAAATTTTTTAATTTTGTTTATTTCTAGTGGTTTAGAAGTGTGTTTTTTATTATTTGCTAAAATATTCCGGCCTTGATTTTGCAATAAAACAAAGTTCCTTAATCATCATATCAACACGTCAATTTTAATAAATTTAATCTAAAAACAACCAAGTCTATTATTTTAATTGAATTATTTTCTAGTCTATCAATTTCGTTAATTTTTTTTATTTTTCATGAAATTTTTTTATAGGTAAGAAATATTGAGTTCTTATTATCAACTCAAATATTTCAATTTTCAGACCATTTCCTAAAAGTCGTAAATAACATGTGCTGGAAAAATGGGAATCAAGTTGTGGTAGAGTGGGGTTTGAACCTGGGACCTTTGGTCCGTGAGTCCACAATTCATTTCATTTCATTTTCATTTCATTTTTTTGCACCACAACAGGCCAGGAGGCCCAATTACAGTGGTGAAATACACTACAGAACAACCAGGCTTGAGAAAAATCACATTTTAATTTTTGTGTTCTCACCGGGAATCGAACCCGGAACCTTCCGTGCGTGAGTCAAGCGTCTTGACCACTACACCACGGAGGCCGCCGACCGGCCGGCCGACAATACTACCGTGGGACCACAACCCGTTTCGTTTTAAAACACAAACAAAATTCGGACAATCGTTTCGCCTTATTAAGGCATTTTCAAACGTATGATATTTTAGAGTCTCTCTTCGACCTCTTATTCCACAAAATAATGCGAGCAATGATTTGCAACATCATAAAAGTATTAGAATTATTGCACAGTTGGAACGCAGTCCGGGTGAGACGGACATAGTAAACGGTCACCGAAATGGAAATAGGATATTTATTGCATCACTCGGTCCAAAGAATGCTCCTGCCGTAGATCGTATCAATGGCCAGATTATATAGAATGTCTGGAAGTTTGCAAAGAGTGAGATGCTTGCCTTATTCGTAGTCTGTATGTCGCGTGGGTATTTTTCAAGAGCGGGAAAAGAGGGCTTGTTAAGAATTATACTCAAAGGAAATGAAAGAAAGGCGTCTGACCCGAAAGCTTATCGGTCAATTACTCTTCTTTGGATTTTCGGATATATATTAGAAAAAATATAAGAAACAGATGAGACGTTGGCCTGTCGTCTCCGCGTGAAAGAAAAAAATGTTGTTTGGATCGTCTGTGACGACTCTTGAGATTGCGAATTATTTTTACAGTTAATATGTATTTCATTGCTTTGTAATTATGCTTTAATTTTTGAAAACTCTGTTTTATCACTTATGTTTCTTGTAAAAAAATAACAAAAAACAAATAAATAAAGACTGGCAAATAATTATTTTGCGCGCGGTGTTGTATCATCGTGTTACCACTAGTAAAATAAGGAATATTCAAATGTACTAACATTTAAAAAAAAAAACATGGAGACATACTGCTCAATAATTCATTTTCCATAATTGTATATTTTTTATGCAAATTAACATACAATTTAGCCCTGTTATAGCAAAATAAATTAAAAATCATAAATACGCCGCTCATATTACGCGCGTGCGTCCCCCACCATCGACTGAAGATTTAATCTGTTTAACACAACACCCGTCACAGAACAGCGTCTCTGTTTTTCTTGTTATAAATTCTATCTTCGTGCTCTCTCTTATACAGATGTGTTGCTGAATTAGCGGACATTCATTCTTCACGTGGCACGGATAAATATTTATTGCATCAACACCCAGCATAGTTATACAAATTTTACTTTCCGAACCCTTTGTGAAAATGACCACTCGAAGATCACAAAAAATACGAGTTCATCATTTAAACAAATAAGAGAGATATATCAAGTCTTGTGTCTACGTTGACCAGTGTGACATCTCGGCCACACAAGAGTTAAAAATACCTAGATCTCCATGTTCCCGAAGATTAAAAAAAAAAGATTCCTTATTTAATTAAGATTAACAAATTACAGATACATTTCACCGTTATAGAAGTATTGCATTTTTTCGAGTTAATTTTTACGCGGTGAATCTAATAAATCTTTTTTAATTGCGTGCCCTCCGAAAACAGGATTATTTTAAGGGGACAGCAAACCAATATCAACTTAATTAACAGTACAGGTGACTGGTATTTGAACGTGTATTCGATATATGTACCTACGTTGAACAGGAATTCCTTTGACGTACAAACGCTCGTATTTGTCTGCCTCTCGAGAAGCGTACCTTTACACAGGTAAACGAAAGTACTAATACTCGTATAATACAAACTTACCCGAGTGATTTTAATGCATACTAATTATGTTATTTGTTAACTTCCTTGCAAAAAAACAGTCCCTTTCCGCATATTCACAATTTGGGTCATCAGTGCATGCATTAGGCGTCTATCATGCTCCTCCTCAAAATTGTACAAAAATTAATACTTAGAATGATGCTTCGATGTCCCCCAACTTGCACACCTGAGACTTTGTATCAATTTATAAAGGTACTGGACATTAGACGAATTATCAAAAAAGAAACATTGATATATTTCTAGTCATGCGGTTACATAAGGAGATCCCAGCAGAATGCTTGTACGAAAATTTCCTGTAATTTTAATTATTTATTTATTTATTCATACAAATACATATACTTATTTCATTTAAATTATTTATTGACAATTCTTGATGGAATACCACTCTTATGATGTAATAACTTATATTTACATATAAGTTATTAATTATAAAATACTTGGTACATTTCCACTTATTTATTTTGATCAATTAGCGCTTTCACCCTCTAATGGGCATTTTCAGACTGGTCATACATATACATTACAAAAAAAAACATTATAACGTATCCTAAACTCCAATCTACTCCATAATTTAATATCTAAATTCGCGTACGACTTTCGCTCAAATAAATTTCTCTTTTGTGGCCTCAAGAGTGTTCAAGGTCCTGGATGAACATGTTTCAAGAGAAATGTGCATCTTTGGATTTTGTCCAAGGAAAGAAACCATTTCAGGAGACAGCTGCAAGACACTGCATATATATAGACTACTCGTATAAAGCGTGTTATTTGTGTTCATCCAATTAAAAAAATACTTAAGTAGTTATTTTATCTCTATGTAAAGATTCAGTTTCAGTGCCAAAATACAGAGTTTATTAATGAAAAAATAATATTACATTCGGCAATACAAAAAAATAATAAAATAAAATAAATTGCTTCAAAATATTCCTAGCAGTTTCACGAGATACAAAAATACACGTTTTAAAGCTACATACTCTGTAACAAATATAAAAAAATAATAAACTTAATGAATGAAATTAATAAATAAATTTCAAAAGTAAAAAGGGTATCACTGAATGACGGAACATTTACTTATTTTTAGTTTTACACGGCTGACCGCATTTTATTGTAGAAAATAATACAAAATTGAATATACCTACTTCATTGGTACACGTGATGTAAAACAATCAAATTACATTACACATTAAATGATCAAAATACAATTAGATAACAAAATTAAAATGGAAAACAAAAATAATGACAAGATACAAAATACACTTGTGTGTGAAGAGAAAACTAAATATAACGAGGAAGTTCAGTGTCTTTTTAATTTTTTTTCATTTATAAATAGTCTGTTAAACTAAGCCATTTTTTTTTTGTATTATTATCAGCGCTATCATTTTTTGAAGTTTTGTGTTTCTGAAATCACTCTGCGTGTGACGTCAGAGGTTCTTCTCTGTCAGTTCTTCTGATTGGTCGTGTACGGAAACCAAAACCGGGTATCTTTCTCAGCTCTCATATCATTGGTTGGTTCATATGAACCAGTGACGTCGTTCAAAGTAGTGCGTATTTGTAATTTTTATTTCTTACATTTTCAAGAAACTTTGCAGTACAATTTAATGCTTTAATTTTTACCACGCAAAAGAAAATATTTTTTGCATCCAATTTTCTATAGGTCTAAAGTTCCTCATTGACGTAAATTCAAAGTTAAAAGTAAGATTCTAGACATTTTATTATTTTATGTAACACAAGTCTATGTACGATACAAGACTTGATTCTTTTTTTTTATTTATTTCAATTACGAAGTCATATTATTCGTTACCTTCAAATTGACATTTTCCCATCGGATTTGAATAGTAAAAATTGTACAAATATGCGGAATTTTAATACAAACATATTTATTCTTACTATGCGAAAAATAATTATGATAATAATAATGATGCCGATACCACCATAAATATGTTTTACTGCATTAGACAGAGCACGAGAATGGAACCTTTTTTAACACCATAATCTCATATAATGTGTTTAAGTGTTTGAGTTTTCTTAAATTTTTTATTTGTTTTTAAAAAAAAAAAAATATATATTTTGATATTTTTTATTTGTTTTTGGTCAAGCTGTAAGAAATTGCTGGTGACAATAAGTCCGCCATTTAACCATGTTTATTTTTGTTTTATTTTCGTATTTATCACGTTGTATAAGAAGCTAAAAAAGATTTATTATTATAAGATTTATAATTATACAAATCAGTACTGTGGTGACTTGAATTTATTTTATACCACGCCGCTAATGATCAAGTCCTGTGTTTGAAAAGGAATTAACAATTAAAAGTTCAAATAATGAGTTGTTCTTCACTTTTGTTTTAACTCTTCACTCATGTGTGGTTAATTAAAATAAAAAAAATATTGTTGTTTAGTATTAATATTCATATAAACCGTGGAGTAAATTTTTTAACTTGCCTTTTAAAGCACTTTTTCTTTTTTTTTTCTCTTTCTCTTTTTTAAAACTGCTATTTTATTCAATTTATCTTTATTTCATGTAGGTAAATATTTATATTTGTTACAGATGTAATATTTATTTTTATATATATTATTACTGTTTACTATTGTTTGCTTTTCTCGATGTTGTTGTTCTTTTTTAATATTATGCTATTTTTTGTTTTTATTTTCACTGGTTTTATTGTAATTATGTAAAAGGTTCATGAAACCGTGAATACACAAATAAATAAATAACTATGTGTTAAAAAAAAAAAATATATATATTTTTGATGGAATAACCCGCTAAGCCTCGATTTTGAGGCTTGTCAGCAGGTGGGATAGATGGGATATGAAAGGGGGTAATGAAAAATACACCAACACCCAGACTAACTGAGAAAAAATCTTTCTTGGATTCTTTTCTTGCAACTAGCGGGAATCGAACCCGCGATGCCTGTTTCGTCTAACCAACTGCGCCACGGCGCAGTAATATTATTATATATATATATTATTATTAATTATCATTATTTAAAAATAAAAGTATAATTTTGTTTAATCAGTTGGTTATTGGCAGTACGCGAGAGTGCACGCTAGTTATATGATCAACGTTTTTATGATTTTTAATTTGTATTGCCATAACTGGCCTTAATTATATTAAAATATTTTAATCTTTGTCAACTCTTAAAAGGTCATACAAATTTCGTTACACGCAGTGATGTTACATTGTGTTTTCATAAGCAAAGACAGAATATTCTGAAGTTCGGATGTTTGAAAAAAAAACAGAGACATTCGGTTTGATAACTCCTTATCCAGAATTAACGTTGTTTTTATCTATAAATCTATCACTAATACAATGAGAGAAATGTTTGGAACTAGGTTTTATAAGGAACGGGAAACCTTTACGACTAATCATCAGCTTCGACTGAAGGGAGCCTGTAGCTCAATCACAAATAAAAATCTAGGTGCTAATAAACGACGTGATAACAACTTTTCACCATGGTTGTTTATCGTATTCGCGATCACAATGGAACATTCGTGAACACTTAATATTTAATGTCAAAATATTTACGTTTCGCGCCATATAATTCTGCTGCGAAATTTGAATTTCACCGGTGTAAATATGGAAAATATTCCAAAACTGATAAATAGTTTTATGAATACATTTTTTATTTATCACGCTATTTATTGCATTTAGCCGGCGGTTGGCAAGCCAAATGTCAAGAAAAGCAGTCGCCATATACTCCTAACTATTTTGCAAATGCAATATATTGTGTAATTTTTTATAGTAAACGCCGATTTTTCGCCAATTTACTGTATTTATCTACGAGGAAAACAAAAAACAAACAGACACAAGCGTTAACTTAGAGATTACACACGCGTTGACTTATGACTGCGATAACTTAAGCATGTTCATTGTAATCGCTCAAATGCTTAGCAGGTTTTTAAGCACGTCAATAGTTATTTGTGATTGAGCCACTGGGACTGGGCGAACATGAAGTTCGGATACTTGAAAAAATTATTATTATATTATTAATTAATTAATTTCGGATATTTGAAAGTTCAGATATTTAAATTATTTTTTTTAATTATTTGGTTTAACTCGTCTATATGCTCACAATAATACGCTGTGCGTATCTTAGTCATCAAATCATATGAAAGCGATCAATGAATCAGGTTTTATTTTTTTTTAGTTAACATACAAATGAGAAATGTGAATTCTGCCCCAGTGTGCGCCGATCAAACTTTGGATCATTTTAATTACGAAGCGTCATTCTGAAATTCTTACGAAACCGATTTTGAATTTTTAACCTGTTGTATGAACACCTCATTTACGAGCGCTTACGTACTTGAAGAGACAGGTGGTTAATTTACATCGCTTCACCAGACAGCAAAAATCCATTTTTTACACACGAAAAGAAAGATCGGAAATTCTTAACCAATTCACGGTTACCGTATTTATAAACCTGAAATCATACTAACATTATATTATGTACCTTTGTAATTAAATATTACTTATCGTATTAATATGTTTTATGATATTTCTTTAGTGCGTTCCGACAAGCTAAAAAAATAACATTTCTTGTTTTTCAGACATGAGGCACGCAAGGACATTAACCCTTTGATCCCCGAACATAGATTTAATACAGTTTGTGAACTTTCTTCTTGATTTTTTTATTTGTGGCTTAAAAATAATTCATCTTTTTTTCCTAACGCCTTATGCCTAGTCAATGTTTGAGTATGTCCAAATGCTTGAAGACTGGCTGAATTTCCCCCCTAGGGAGTTATTCTTTTTAAAATTTATTTCAACAGAGAGGGAAAACATTTTTGAGAAGGGAATATGGAAGTCTAGACATTTACAGGCTTATGACTTGTCATTGGCTGGTTTAAGTGGCCGCTTTACACACTGAGTAACATTTACCATTCTGCCCATGTTTGAACATCCACATTTCCTCAACTCTCCCATGTGTTGACTTTTGTGAAGTAAAAGAGCTGAAATCTTTATCGCGTGGGTGAGATTCATCCGGCTGAACCAAATCACCCACTAGGCAACGAAAGGTTTCAGCTCTTTTACTTCACAAAAGTCAGCAGATGGAAGAGTTGAGGAAATGTGGATGTTCAAACATGGGCAGAATGGTGAATGTTCCACAGTGTGTAAAGTGGCCACTTAAACCAGCCAATGACAGGTCATAAGCCCTGTAAATGTCTAGACTTCCATATTCCCTTCTCAAAAATGTTTTCCCTCTCTATTGAAATATTTTATTTTTTTAAATCTTTTTTCTTTCAGTTTTTTCATTGACTAATCATGTTTCTTCCGACAGATCCAAAACTTTTTTCCCACTTTGTTGATTGCTGATGATTTTTATTAAGTTTTTCAAATGACATAGCAGTGTTTACAGTTAAAACTTACAAATCAGCATGTGAAAATCAAATTCATAAATGAACTGACTAAGCATGCTTCTTCCGTCCAGTATTCCATACAAAAATTTGTACCGTCTGGAAATTGTAATATAAGAATGTTGTTGTTTTTTCAAGACAATATGTATGATAATGATCAACCTACATTATAATCAAACAATTAAAATATTGATAAAAAAAACTTGCTCGCTATCATAACAATAATATTTATTTATTTATTATTATAACTAACGGCCGTAGCCAATTTGTAAAAAATCAAAGTTAAATACACAGTTTTATAATATAAAGAAAAAATAGTTAATTTATTTATATTTAAGTCAAGATTGAAATGTCACTATCTAAATATTTAAGTTGTCCCTTTATTCTTCTTCTTTCCATCCCATCACCTCTCCTCTCTTCATAGTTTGGTGTAAATTTTTATTTTGTTAATCTTTGTTTTTAATTTTGTATAAAATTTTGTGTGTTCAATCCAATGTGTCCATGCACTTGTAATTTTCTCAAACTGAACGGTTTGGGTACGTAGAAAGAATTTGCATTAAGGCAATATACCAGCCCTAATATGTATGTATATAAATTGTATATGTATGTAAAGTGTAAAATAAATAAAAATATATCTTTATATATCAATGTTGCCGCTTTGGCCACACGAAAACACAATGCCGATCGATTCCTAGGTGTTACAAATGTGGGGAATCTCACCTCGGAGAAGTATGCCAGACTGAAAACATTAAATGCGTAAATTGCAATGGCTCGCACAGTGCCTCTAGTTTTTCATGCCCAGAACTGACTCGACAAAAGAATATAAAGCATACAATGGCCGCTGGTAATGTGACGTACAAGGAAGCTTCCAATTTACATCCCACATCTACCATTAGCTATGCGGAAAAAACTTCCAAAAATATTAAACGCGTTTCAACTCCCATCACAATGGTTTCGCCTCCTATAAAGTCTACTGCTGTAAATTCAAGACATGTTCAGGCATGGAATTCAAAGGAACATGAATCACTTCTCTCTTATCGGAATGGACAGGCGTCCAATAATGCTTATTCCCAAAACAATACATCGAATTCAACATCATCAGAACTTGTTCCATCAAATATTTCTAGTCTAATTGATTCTATTGCTAAACTTCTAGTTACTTTGATATCAAATCCTAATTCATATCAACCGTCCAACGCTGCTTCATTTATTCCTATAATTAACTCTCTAATTCATAATATTAAAAATGGCGGTGAAGTGGATACTTAACTCAAAACAATTTACTATTTTACAATGGAACAGCAGAAGTGCTGTTTCAAACAAATCCGAAATTATATCATTACTTCAAGAACATAATGTTGACATAGCTGCAATTTCAGAAACATGGCTTCCACCAAATTTCACTTTTAATATCCCTGGCTATAAGACGGTTCGACACGATCGTCTTGATGGTAGAGGGGGAACAGCATTATTGATCAAATCAGAAATTCCGTTCACTCACATCACCATACCAACACACATAAATTACCAAGTTGTTGCAATAGATATATCGGGAATCTCTTTTGTTTCTATATATATCCCTCCAAAAATGCATTTTGATAGTTCGTACTTCGATTCTATTACTACAAAGCTCTCATCTTCGTTTATTCTTTTGGGGGATTTTAACGCCCATTCAATTTCATGGGGATGTAATTCTTCAGATTCTAGTGGTAGAGCTATCTTAGACTTTACGAATAGCCTTAACTTATGCATAATTAACGATGGGTCACCTACCCGTCTTGCCCCCCCCACACAGAATCAAAACGCAGTCGACCTATCTATTTGCACGTCGGACTTAGCGGGATTAATTAAATGGTTGGTTTTAGACGACTCACACTCAAGTGACCATTTTCCAATTATTCTTGCTCTAGAACGAACCTTACACTCAATTTATCTGAACCGGCAGCCAAGAGGTTACGATCTGAGACAGGTTGATTGGAAAGATTTTGAAACTGCCTTGGAAGCGGTTAGCTTTCCTTTTTTTGAACTCGAAGATACAAACTCAATGCTATCATTTATAACTAATGAAGTGTACTCAGTTGCAGATAAACTTATCCCCAAGAAAACGGCAAAACGTAAGCAAGTTAAGTGTCCCCCATGGTGGGATGATGAGTGTACTTCAATAGTTTCTGATAGGAAAAAAGCGATGCGTGAGTATAGGTATAACATGTCTTTGGGTAATTTTTTAGAACTGAAGAGACTTCAAGCATTAGCTAAAAGAACTCTTCAGCGCAAAAAACGTCAAGGTTGGCGTGAGTTTTGTTCCTCACTCTCACCAGAAACACCTGTTTCTCAAATTTGGAGTGCTGTACGTCGATTCAAAGGGTGCTTATCATCATTGTCTAGCTCTTCTACTGATTGGATTGAAGATTTTGTAAATAAACTAGCTCCCCCGTACGTTCCTCAAGAATGTGAAGTATTTTCGGAAGCACAAAAAGTTGTGTCACCAAGTTGGCTTTCTCAGAGATTTACTCTGGAAGAAATGTCTTTAGCTATCAGTCATGCACGAGACTCTACTCCTGGTATAGATCTTATTTCTTATCAAATGATAAGACACTTCCCACATTCCTTTCGCGTTGAACTTCTCAAATTATATAATAATGTTCTCGATTCTTCTGTGGTCCCAATAAAATGGAGACAACAACTTATTATTCCAATTTTGAAACCTGGTAAGTGTTCATCAAAAGGCTCTTCATATCGCCCTATTGCGTTATCTTGTTGTATGCTGAAAATTCTAGAATACATGATAAAGGCTCGAGTAGAATGGCATGTTGAAACTGAACGCCTCCTTCCCTACACTCAGTTCGGCTTCAGGAAAGCAAAGTCTTGTCTAGATAACATTGCTTTACTATACGTGGATATACAATCTGCAAAGACATCACAAATGTGCACTATTGCGTGTTTTGTAGACATAGCAAGTGCATATGACAACGTTAACCTCCCTTTTCTGGAAAGAAAGCTTTGTACGTCAGGTATTCCAAAAAAATTATCACGTATAATATTCAATATGCTTTCCCAGAGAGAGCTAGTAGTTGAAACCCCTACTGGTAAGATTATGCGTACTGTTTATAAGGGCCTACCACAAGGCTCAGTTCTTAGCCCTTTGCTGTTTAACATATATACTATAGACCTACATAGTTCCCTCCCAAGTATGAGTAAAATTTTACAATATGCTGACGATTTTGTTATTTATCTCCACCATAAAAACATGACGCAGGGTGCGATCGAAATGGAGACAATAATGCATTATCTAGAGTTGTGGCTGAGCAGTAATTATTTAGAAGTTGCTCCCTCAAAAAGTCAATTAGTAATATTTTCCAATAAACATAAAATACCGGATATATGCATCAAACTTCAGGAAATACCGATCCCAATTAAGCAGTCAGTGAAATTCTTGGGTATGACTATCCATAGGAAATTATCATGGAATATACACATAGAAGAGGTTGTCGCAAAGTGCGAGAGGAACCTTAACATTCTTCGAGCCGTGTCTCGAGTGTGGTGGGGGGCTCACCCGTCGACCTTAAAAATGTTGTATAAAGCATTGATTCGTAGTCATCTCGATTATGGCAGTTATTTTTTTGACCCTTTGCCAAAATATCAATTGAAAAATTAGACCAAATTCAGTCAACGAGTTTACGTTTAATTTTAGGAGCGATGAGGTCCTCACCTATTGTATCTCTACAGGTAGAAACTGGTGAAATGCCATTGTTGCTGCGCAGGAAATATCTTGCAATAAAATTTGTTTTGAAACGAATTGAATTTGAGGATCATCCTTTGATAAAATCCTTGTCAATTCTAACTCAAAAGATGACAAATGAAACAAACGCTTGCAGATCTATTCCTTTATTGTGTTCGTCCATGCAGTATATTCAGTCAGTATTTACAATTTACCCCAGGGACAACTTGCCAATATTTTCTACTCCATTTAAAGCACTAATATTTTCCTCTCAAATAGAAGAACATATAAGTATTGATAAATCATTTGCTCGATTGAATCACCAAGGTAATAACCAAACATTCTTGGCGAATATAGAAGAAAAATGGCCTGGTTCCACATTTATATTTACTGATGGATCTAAAACAGCCCAAGGTTGTGGTGCGGCATTTTATATTCCAACTTTTCAATTAAGTAGACTTTTCATACTGCCTTCCGATTCCTCAGTTTTTACTGCCGAGTGCATTGCACTAAAAGAGGCTTTAATGGAAGTTATACACCTTGAGATTCCTATGTCAATAATATTTACTGATTCCCTAAGTCTGATCAAAAAGTTGAAATCTGGAATTTATGGTAGTAATGATGGACTAATTTGTGAAATGAAATATCTTATATTTTTTGCGTTCGAGAGAAATTTCAAGGTGACCTTATGTTGGATTCCTTCGCATATCGGAATTTCTGGAAATGAAAGAGTTGATCACCTAGCAAAGGAAGCATGCCTTCATGGAAGCATCCCGCACTCCTTTAGTCGTCCTACTGACGATTGTGTACCAACTATAATTAATAAAATCAGATCTGAGTGGACAATTTTCTGGCAGAATTCCTCGACTGGGTTGTTTTATAAGAGTATTTAATGCTCCATCCCCGTTACACCATGGTTTGAAATCGAAAAGCAATCAAAATTGAACATCTCTTTAATATCAAGAATGAGAATAGGACATTGTCTCGTTGCCTCGCATTTATCGAGAATAGGTGTCTTTACTTCGGCAATGTGTCTTTGTGAAAATGACGATGAGACATTAGATCATCTGTTTTTTGACTGTCCCCTCTTCGAAAGAAGTGAATTCCTTCAAAATATATGTGAAGAATATAATACGTTCCCTCTTAACGTAAAATTTTTACTAGCCCAGAATGATTTGGATACTTATTTACTTCTGACTAAATTCCTAAGGACAAATAATAAAAATATTTGAATTTGTTAAATATTATTTGCATAATTTAATTAATAAGTCTAATTGAATGTCCCTCTTTACTTTTGGCCCGAAATTTACGTTTACTTTATACAGTAATAATATTTTATTGTCACAACTCTTTCATACTGATTTTAACTACCTCACATTATATAATATTTTTTCGTGGGTATGGGTTTTTTTTTGTCGTTCACTGAAGCGTATATTCTTTATATTTTTTTTTCTTGTTTCTAAGAGCCAAAATCACTCGCAAACGAGTGGAGGCGTATAAAAAAAAAAAAAAAAAAAAAAAAAAAAAAAAAAAAAATATCTTTATATATATAATTCCGGTACGAGTGATGTCACTGAACTTCTTCTAAACGGCTTAACCGATTTACGTGCGGTTTTCAGAGAAATGTAGATCTTTGGGCTGTGCGTGTTCGAAGATATCAAAATCTTCAATCTTATGTGTAAAAAAGAAGTAAAGAGCATAAATGTTTTATTCATCGATCTACTAGGGTTGCATTCGAGGAGAATGCATTGACAAAAAAATTGAAATATTTTGTTTTTTTGTGTATAAAAAAAATTTGTTTTTGAATGTTTACAAACAGCATTTGTTTTTTGTGGATCTCAATCAGTTTCTTTCCTTAAATTCCTTATAATTTCTATCCATTTATTTATTTTTATTGGATTTTTGGTAATACTAAAATAATATTAAATTCAATAATTTTTTTAAAATTGTATTTTCACATAAGTACACCCCTCTGTTGGTGATAAAACCGGAGTTTGATGTTTGCGAAAAGAATGTCATATTTGAAAAAATATTAATTTTAAGTTTTAGAATTCAACCATAAACAAGTACGTACTTAAATATAATATTCGATTACAAACAAGTACCTAGGTACCTACTTATCAATAAAAAGTATTTTTCCAAGGCAAGCCAACGTTCGGATAGAACAACGTCTGTCGGGTCAGCTAGTTATATATATATATATATAATTCCTCTGTACGTGTGATGTCACCGTACTCCTAAACGGCTTAACCGATTTACGTGCGGTTTTTAGAGAAACATAGATCTTTGCGCTGTGCGTGTTCGTAGATATAAATTTTTCATAAATAAATAAATATAAAATGTAAAAAACAAATTAGGAGCATAAATGTTTAATTCATCGATCTACCAGGGTTGCATTCGAGGAGAATGCATTTTCAAAAAAATGGAAAGATGTTTTTTTTTGTGTATATATATATATATTTTTTAATGTTTACAAACAGCGTTTGTTTTTTGTGGATCTCAATCAGATATTTTCCTTAAATTCCTTATAATTTCTACCCATTAGTTTCTTTTTATTGGATTTTTGGTAACACTAAAATAATATTGAATTCAATACATTAAAAAAAATCGTACTCATACATAAGTACGCCCCTTTGTTGGTGAGACGACCGAAGTTTGACGTTTGCAAAAAGAATGCCATATTTGAAAAAACATTTATTTTATGTTTTGGAACTCAACCATAAACAAGTACCTAGGTACCTACTTTAATGAAATATTTTAATATTATCAATTTTAAGTTTTGGAATTTAATCACAAACAAGAAGTTAGGTACCTACTTATCAATGAAAAGTCTTTTTCCAAGCTAATAGCAGGGAAGCCAACGTTCGGGCAGGATAAAGTCTGACGGGTCCGCTAGTATACGAGTATTATATGGCTTAAAAGGTTCATTTTCTCAACGAAATTTCACATGACTGCAATTTAATATTTCAATACTGCTGTTTTATAAAATCACAATTTTTCTAAAAACTTTTACGAACATATTAATTTGACACTTCAAAATATTAAAAAAAACACCTCAATCGCTAATACGCCAATTTCATACCAGGATAAAAATCCACACTCCACGATAAAATAACATCGAGTGGACTGATATTGATTGTATAATAACTATTTTAATTTATTTAATATCATGCGAACGCATTAGCCAGTACCTACTATCTACACTCGTACGGAATACCCAGGCTTGACAATCATATTTAATTAGTGCGCTTTCACTGGAAAGCGAACCCGGAACCCTTCGCTCATGAGAAAAGCGGATTAGTCATTACACTACGGGGGCCGCGATGCTATGGTACATTCCCACTCAGTATATTTGTCATGCATCTGGAGTTCGCAACCGAAAAGGAAATATCAAGAATGCAAGTAGTTCAGAATACAGCCAATAGAAACATATTTAATGTACTGATGGAAACGCATGTCAAAGACATACGAACTTACTGAAATAATTCTTCCTTTTACCGTGATATTATGCATCATATTCCCAGTTCGAAAAAGTGTTAAACAGGGTTGCATTTTGTCTCCCGTCTTGTTTAATATATATGGTGAATATATCATTCGAAAGGCACTTAACGGCTGGACAAGTAAGTTCACAATTGGAGGAAGGAAGTTATCCAACCTAAGATATGATGATGACACCACACTTATTGCATCGTCAGAGATTGAAATGAAAGAACTAATTGACCGAATATATGCTGCTAGTTCAGATCTGGGACTCTCAATGAATATGAGCAAAACTAAGCTTATGATCATTGATCGAGCTAATAAAGTTGCGCCATTATCCATACTGCGCAACTTAGAAAAGGTCAACAATTTCATTTATCTAGGTTCTCTCATTAGCGATGGCGGCGGGTGTGAAGGTGAAATACGGCGACGTGCTATGAGTCGGCTGGTGAAGATCTGGAAGAATCGAAGTATAACCATTCACACCAAAAAGAGACTGGTGAAGACCTTGGTTTTCTCAGTGTTCATGTATGGTGTGGAGTGTTGGACACTGAGGGAATCTGAAAAGAAAAAAATCGAAGCTTTCGAGATGTGGTGTTGGCGGCGAGTGCTGCGGATTCCGTGGACGGCCAGACGTACAAATGCATCTATTCTCCAGGAACTGGACAAAGGAGAAAGACTGATATCCATGTGCAAGAAAAAAATCCTGCAGTTCTTTGGGCATATTTTCAGGGGAGATTCTGATAGTTTGGAGAAAACTATTCTCCTGAGAAGTGTCGGAGATGGAGCGGTACAGTCACTGAATTATAAGAATCATCACTGACGAATGCCTATAGAAGAGCACAAGACCGTTCCAGATGGAGGGAGACTGTCTACAGACGAGCCATGCCTGGAGTCAGGCGTAATCACCATCCTCAGACAAGAGGCACGGATTGAAGAGAGATGCATCGTAAATTGCACACACAGAATAGGTACAAATTGCCAATAAAAAGTCCTACTAATATTGGCCATACTTTTAACCGCAACTTTTATCAACACAGCATGTCAGATCGACAAACTGCATATAGTTTAAGTATTATTTTCTGTATTTACAAATTTTGTTCAAATAACTTGTATGTCCTGTTCTGGTTTCTGAGTTGGCCCTTAACGTACCTGGCTACCGCACCCGTCACACGAATCTATCTCTTTTCCATGTACCCACAGTTCGCACCAAGTATGCTCAGAACTCTCCTCTGATTCGCTTGACGCGTAATTATAATTTATTTTTCAATAACATAGACATATTTAATTGCAGTAAACTCACTTTTAAAACCAAAATTAAAAAACTATTATTTGAAAAAAATTATGTTTCGTTATAAAAAAATATATATTTATATTTTTACATTATAATTTTAAATTGTTTCTATTCACTCATATCAAATACACACTTACCCTGTCCTTAAACCTACCCTCACACCCATATACAATCACACACATATTCACATACCTACCAAAACCTTTTTTACACACGCATCCTCACACACAAAAAAAAACTCGCACACATGCACTTCTATAAATTATATTTAACTGAACTGGATTTTTATAATTGTATTTATGTGGAAAACTGATTTGGCTTTATTTTATGTTTTTTTTATAATGTTGTGTATATTTCTTTGTATTGCTGTTGTTTTTCTTAATAAACAAAATATAAAAAAAAGTAAAATAGTACAATTTGCAAATTGGTTTAGGCAGTTAATAAATAAATAAATATGCAGTTTGTCGATTAGTATGCATCCAGATATTATCCATTACTCAACAAAGTAGGGGAGAGTGGGGTAGTGGCGAACTGCTGGTATTATCATTTGCGCTTTCCGCTATCTTTAAAAAATGAGTGATTTTTATTTGCTTGCTGTTCCTTGATGTTTTGCTAGACTTGGGCTTTTTTGTAATTTCTTTGAAGTCAATGATTTTATTTCACAATATATTTCAATATTCTTCTCTTTGAAATCGATTTGAACATCTGAATCTATTTCCAACATATCTGTTTCGTCAATTGAACGCAGTTATGCAGAAAGCAGCCAGTCCACAATTTCGAAAAATTGAGATATTGAGACGTTATCGGGTGCAGTAAGGTCAAATCTATCTCGTGTTTAAAACAACCAGACCGTTTTCATACAAAAAACTGTATTAATAATCTTATAGAAAAATAAATAAAATTCTTGTTTGTAATATATAAAAAAATAGTGTTTTCATTATTTATCATTTGTTAAAGTCAAAAACATTCTAACTGTTGCACTCTTTTTCACAAAGGTGCCATTACCTCAGTTTTACTTTTCTATGGTTGGCTGCTTTTTTTATAGTTATTTTCAATTCACAGTTACGTTCAATTCGTCTACTATCAATAATCTCGAAGGTTCTGAATACTCATATCATCAAAATCGTCACCTCCGATGGATTTCACAAGTTCTAATTTACCAATAAATTTATTTAAAACATTATATACAGAAGTTTAGGCAAAGACATATGCGTCATCGGATCGGTGATATTTCATAAAGAACTCACACGGAATTTATCGTACATGGTCAAGTTAATGCAGAACAATTGTGAAAATAACCAAAGCAGGGCACAAAATGCCGAACACTCTTCTAGTGGAACGGAAGGCCTGTCGATGACTGTCAACAAGCCGGCTTCTTCTGAAGTGGTTTTTTCTTCACTGGAACAAATGCTAGAGAAGTTCCTGATTGGTCCACTATAGAAGATCTCTCCCGATCCCAATACTTAAAAATAAAATAAAATCTTATTAAAAGAATAAGAATTCACTTTTATGAATCATAAACCTTCTACGTAATAAGCAAGGTAAATAATAAATGCAACTCCTAAAATTTTTTTTTTAATCATCCACACAATCGCGTTTAAGGGGAGATTCCGCAGAATTTTGATAGTGTTAAAATGAAACCATGTCGTTGGAGACCGTGTTATAGGAGGGTTACCTTTAAAATTTACTCCAAGGATGGCAAATAAGTAGCACGCATGCCAAACTTACCCAAAGCACCCTCAAATAATTTAATTAAATGATAATTTTTTTAGCGGAAAGAAGTTTTATACAAAACAGTAAATTTATCGTTTTTTCGTGTACTGATGCATCATTTCACGAATATGCGAATCAAGTTTCGTGTTTATTGATGACAGTATTTTCACGCTACCTATCAACAGAAAGTCTAGGAATTTAAATGTGTTGCAACCAGTGGTTGCAACGGTGAGAAAAAAAAATTCGAGAAGGGAAAATGGATATTCAGGCATTTACAAGGCTTGTGAACTGTCATCGGCTGGTTTAAGTGACCATTTTACAAACAATGTAATATCGACATTTTTCCTACTCTTTCATCTGTTTTGAAGTTAAAGATCTAAAACCGTTATTGATGTACGTGAGATTTATCGGGCTGAATTATTTCACCTACATGGCGATGCCTGAAAACAGTTTTTTTTAAATTTTATACTTTTTATTACACCAGTTAGAATCTCACCTACATCAATAAAGGTCTCAACTCTTCTACTTCAAAAAAATCAATAGAAAGAGTTTAGGAAATGTAGATGTTTAAAAATAGGCAGAATGGTGAATGTTAGACAGAGTGTAAAGTGCCCACTTAAACCAGCCAATGTCAGATCATAAGCCCTGTAAATGCTAAACATCCATATTTCATTCTCAAAAATGCTTTCCCTCAAAGCGTTGGTAATTTTACCGTATTTTTCAAATATATTTTCTGGTTTGAAAGTGGTCTACCCAGTTTTTCGATAAATTGGTAAACTTGATGGAACAATTATTGGAGTTTTAATCGAAATCCCTGCAAACTTTTCACCATATTTTTCCTTTTAATAAGGTTTTGTTAAGTCTTTGCAGTTGTAGTTGTGATATTGGTCACGACAAAACCCGGTCACTCACTGGTGAAAAAGACGTATTTTATTTATTATAGATAGATACACGAAGGAAACGTGATTGGACTGGATAGACATATTTTTCGTCTGTTTCTATTGAAATTTGTTTAAAAATTTATTGCACTATTGCAATACAACAATTTTTCTATTTCCTATACTAGGGCTTTCTACCAAAACATGATTACATCATCCAAAAACAAGTTATATGGATAAACAAATTACAACAGGGATAGAGAATACGGGAATAAGGGAATATGGAACCAACACTACGAATATTTGGACAAACTCAAATATTGTAAGTTATATGGATTTACAATTTTTTATAAACATAAAAACAACACAAACAGAAGTAATAAAACCAACTGGTCCAAGGAAAAGTTTAAATAGTAAAATTTTTTAGGCATTGCCTAGTGTGTGCAATAATCCAATCCAAGAAGTGATTTTTTTCACAACAATAAAGGTTTTAGCTTTTTCACTAAGCTTTAATCAACAAATGGAATAATTGAAGAAATATGGATGGTCAAACACAGACAAAATTGTGAATGTTAAGCATGGAAATGCTTCCATATTCTCTTCTCTGAAATGTTCTTCATCTATGTTGTAATTTGTTATCAAACAGAAAAAGAAATATTAACAGAATTGATCAATAAGCAATTTGTTTAAGAAAAAATTGAGATACTTTAATGAAAAGGGTTATAAAAAACATAAGTAAAAGGTGGGATTCGAACTGTCAGTAGGGTCGCAGTGAGTCACATCTTGCTGGAGGATGTGATTCTATAAAATGCTGCAAACGCCCAGTTGCATTCCATCGGCAGCACTGCTGACTGGTCCAACTCGTTAGCATCTACGTCGCGAACCCTGGGCAATGGGATCACACTCATAGCGGTGTGATCACAGCAGATAACGAGAGAATGAAAGGCGAACCAAAACCAATCAGCTGAGGAAAGGTAACCTTAACATAATAATCCACCAGAGAAGGCAACGGGAAACCACTCTAGTCACCTTTTTCCAGGAATCACTACGAAGAGTACATCAACAAGCAGTTGTCCTGGCTGAGAAATATAAAAGTAGCGCAGGACAGATACATAGTATGCTTTCGCTGTAGTGATTGCCAACGTCGGGGGGACCCGGCAAGGCACTAGAAGAAGAAGAAAAGGTTATGTCGGTTTATGTGGCTGATTTACATTTATCATTCGCCTATGTTTAAGCATCATAATTTTCTCAACTCGTCCATCTGTTTTGTGAAGTCAAAGAGTTAGGCCTTCATTGAGATGAGTATGTGAGATTCACAAACAACCCAATGACATGTGCTTCCCTTCTCAAAAGTGATTTTCTCTCAGTGTTGCAATAAATTTAAATCTTCATTACTTCATTAGTTAATGGAATCCAGTCTTGTCTAAAAACGATTGGAAATTTTCAAATTATTGAAAAACAAATGGTTTGTGCTGAGATGTCATCTATCCAAATAAAATATAAACAACATCCTTTTATATTGGTTGGTTAGAAAAAATTGACGTTTGGCAATAAACCCGTAAATGTACAAATATGTATGCATAAGAAGTTAAATCAACAAATTTAATTAAACTCAGTACACTTGTCTAAAATGATTCGGACATACTTAAAGCATTTTATTAGTTTCATGATGTAACCACTGGAAATATCAAATAAACTATAGAGGTCATGTGCTGTGAGGTTTAAGAAACCCAATAATTAATTATTCACCCACTTATTATTCACCCCTTTAAATACACAATAAAACCTTTAAAAATGGTATTTACAAAAATAAATTCTAGTAAAAATATTGTTGTCCTATCCGAAGAGTTGAAATGTGTGAAAATGGTTTATTTAAGTACAGAAAACAGTTATTCTTAGCACCCCTGTTTTAATTATAGAAATAAAAAAGGGAAACCTTTGTTAGTGTTTTTTGAAGGAAAGCAATTGTAAAAGTGTAGGTGTAACACAATATTTGAAGGTGTTATTCATCGCTTCAATCTATTAAAATAAAATCCTTGAACCTACAAAAATATCCTTCTTTTGGCGACAAAAATAATAAGAAAGTCGATGAATTTGGCAATTAGCCCGTCAATGTACAAATAACATTATGTACAAAAAGTTAAATAAATCTAAAAATAAATACCTTATAGGTGAAAATATAAATAAAAATAATTGGCGAAATAATTCAGCCAGATGAATCACCCACATTGATAACGGTTTCAGCTTTTTTAATAGGGAAATATCATGTTGTTTGTTTCTACATTTTTAAAGTAAAAATATCTATAAAATAATGTTTATTTAAAACATTATATACAGAAGTTTAGGCAAAGACATATGCGTCATCGGATCGGTGATATTTCATAAAGAACTCACACGGAATTTATCGTACATGGTCAAGTTAATGCAGAACAATTGTGAAAATAACCAAAGCAGGGCACAAAATGCACAAAAAGGGGCAGGGCACAAAATGCAAAATGCACAAAATACATTTTTAAAGTAAAAAGATCTATAAAATAATGTCCAGTAAAAAATTATTTTTTTTTCATTTGTAATTTTGAATTCCCGCAAAAATGGTCATTGTATTGGCCACGCCCCTAACACGTCATGATTCATGTTAATTTTTGTTCCAAACCATTCGAATTTTTTTGGAATATCGTCACGAATCAATGGCAAACATATCGCATTTTTCTTGTGCTCCTTCGGGCAGCTTTTCTCGTTTGGCTACGAACAACTTTTCTGGTATCTGGGCACCGCCAAGGAGACTTGAGTCCACATATGCGGTGTGCGGTACGTGGTGGGCAAGCTGTGGTATCATAATATTAAACATAACTTTTATGCTGAAATCAAAGCAGAACAATGGTTTTTAAATTATTTCAAAGCACTTTACTCGAATTACTGTGTTGGTAGTAGGTATGTATTTATTTAAACGCCTTTTAGGCTTTTACATGTTTTACATATAATCGGCGCGCGTGCATGAGAAGATGTATGAATGTAGAGGAAGCGAGATCTGTATGCAAAGATAGAGAGTGTTGTGGCGTTCTATCCTCTCTGCCTACCCTTACGGGGAAACGGCGTGATGGTTTGTTTGTTTTTCTGTTGGACATACATATAAACAAATACAGATAGACATGTATTTTACAAAGAAGTAGCAACAAAAAAAATATACATGAATAATTTTTCGAAGAAAAAGAAAAATATCAAAAATATCATCTTTACATATTAGTATAAAATTAGAAAGAACAGAAGTGCATTTTAAAATATGAAGAAAGAAATGCAGTTTACACAAAAAGAGCAAAAAATAAAAATGAATTAAGAAGAGGAAAAAAAAAATCATCATTACATATTAGTTGAAAATATATGGAGATACACAATAATACGTGGTATGCATATATTTTTCCAGTACCTAGGACCAAGTGACTGCTTCCCTTAGTGAAAACCTCACTGCACGCCCCTGGTAACCGCGTTTGTCTATCATGCAATAATCTTGGTTTTGGGCTCAATTCCTCGCACGGTTGTTTAATAAGTTATTTTTACATTGACGATACGTGGTTTACATGACATCTTTATGAAGGGTGTTTTTACACGGCAATATTTCATAGTTCCTGGACTGATACCTGAAGCGTATGACTGATCATCTTAACTTTTTGCAATATTTTTTTAAAATCTAAATACTCTGAAATTGATACCCATACCAATGCAGAGCCCTATGCACCTTCGGGTGCGGAAAGAGGAATGATGATGATGGTTTTATGTTAGAATATTTCTTAGTCCCGGGGCTGGCACATGAAGCGTAAGCGATTACATTCACGCAACAAAAATCATCTAGAAACGTTGGTAAGTGTACCAATGCAAGTGCTCTATACACTATTAGGTCCGGAAAGGGAATGATAATATAAATAAAAAAGTTAAATATTCCCCGTAGGAGTAGCCAGAGAGGATAGAATTCTATATCACTCTGTCTTTGCATGCCGACCTCGATTCCTCTTCATTACCATTTTTTTTTTTTTTTAATTAAAATATATTAACCTCTTACGGATCATTAACTTAATTTAAAGAAGAAAATCATTTTTAATTTATACTATGTTGTTTATGATAATATTTTTAACATGGAAAGCCCCACCCACTTACCCGGATCTGTTTTAAAAGTCTTGTGTCCTCTTTTCAGATCCGCACATTGGAAAAACTTTTTTTTTTAGCTGTAATAAACGGTTTTTTTTCCAAAAATTATTTGTTTAGACAAGATTCGCGTTTTTTTATTGAACTTACATTTGTTGATTTCAATGCTCAGAGTGCTTTCAACCGTCAGAGTAACCTAAACTACCAAATTAGTTCATTAGCTTGTTAGTAAACCGGAAAAAACATGTCCGATCGGGGTAACCACGATCGTTGAATATTACATAGCGTCTTGACTGGTACCTGATACGTAAGACTGATCATCTCATCTTCATGTGACAATAATGATCAAGATACGCTGCAATCAGTAAGCGGTGCAAATGCATTCCTCTTGCACCATTAGGTGCGGAAAGAGAATGATGGTAATATATTAACCAAAAAACTTTTTTTACACAAAACAAAATAAATAAATAAAATCGTTCCATCTCCCACGTTTATCAATCTGCCTATATTTCAACGTACACGTTTCTTCAATATTTCAATGTGTTAATTTTTATGGGTATTTTGTATAAACTGCTGCTTTTTTGAGCTCGTGAAGTTAATCGCTTAAACTTTAAGTTTTTGTTTGCAAAGCGCAATCTGAAAATCCGAAAAGAATCCACAAGACATTGAACGAATCTGGGTAAGCAGGGGAGGCTGTCAATGTATTTTTTAAATGAAATAAATGAGTTTTCAATCTTTAATTCTACTGAATCTACCCCTACTAGACTTCAAAATATATATTAATTTATCTAAAAATTTTATCATTCAATTTGTATATTTTTTTGTACCATTTCAAACAATATTCAATTTAATTTCCAAAGTTAAATTAATGTCATTTTCTTGCGACTGTTTTGTAACTATGCAATGTAACGAATGTATGTCTAATGAGCCATAATGAATGCTTTTCAACTCGCTAGGAAAGTTACAAATATATAAGGTACTAACATAAGTTGTGTCCGCTTATTTAAAAATTAAAAAATAAGTACAACAAGCAAAAAAATGCAAAGATTATAAGTCGGTCAAAAAAAACTGTTTTATAAGATGTTGTATTTGCTTTTAGCCTTCCAAACGGAATGTTGTAGACGAAAGTTAGCATTTCCGACGCTTTTTCTGTTCGCATTTAATCGAGGAATTAAGCTGCCGAAGCTGCTCGCAATATTAGCGCAGTGTACGTGAAGGTGATTTGAATTGTTGACTAATTTGTTGAAAAATAATAAACGAGAATACATTATTGACTAATTTGGTGTTGACATAAATAGTGTCCTTGTTTTTATCCTAATGAAGAGAACAAGGGGATACGAATTAAGGACACCAAAGAAATGACAACAAATCAGTCAATATTTATTTTTCCTTCATAATTTTACAACAAATTAGTCAATAATGATAAGTTTATATTTTGTTTGTCTGTGCTCTATATTAATTTGTTAAGTATTATAATATATTAAAATGTAATTGCCTAGCTTGGAACGGGGTATGTACCCTTGTTAGCTGGGCAAAGTGAATATGGAATTGTATTTTAATAAAGAGTGAATAAATAAAAAAAATAAAAAAAAATAAAAAAAATGTCATGGAGCGTCAATTGAACGCGACCAGAAAAATGTGTCAAAAATGCTCACATTCATCCACGTGACATTCCATTTTAAAGGCTTGTAATAAAATAAATCAATGTGTGCATATATAGAACCGGGTTGTGGTCCCGTGGCAGTATTGTCGACTCACGGGCTAAAGGTCCAAAGTTCAAATCCCACTATACCTCAACTCGATTTCCATTTATCCATAACAAGTTATTTACGACTTATAGGAAACGGTCTGAAAGTTTCAATATGATATTTGAGTAAATAATAAGAACTCAAGTGTTACTCTTGTTTAGCTTTTACAATTCATTTTAGAACAGAAAATTAATTTTAGAACAACGTATAGCTTTTACCATTTCTTGTAATATTTTTTATGATTATTTATGAATATGGAAAAAACGAACATAACTTATGTTAACACCCAATATATACAAGTAAATTATTTTATAATGACGTTTTTTCAGAAAATCTGTATCATCTCGCAAAATTTACGAAGCCAAATTGACCCGATTATACTTTATATAATTTTCTATAAAGTATAGATTGCAGTGGTACAATGTATTTTATTTATATATATTAGGTCACGCGAAAGTCATCACCATTGGAAGATGTTATAACTTTTGCAAATGGTGGCAAATTTTAGTTCTGCTTTGACATTTGTGAAGTATACAGATACAAAATACGCGTCAACAAGATATGAATTGCTATACTCCTCTAAGAACGCGGAAAAATTGTTTCAATTTTTTGCGGAACAATTTGTCGGTGGTGTTGGCGCAGCGTGAACTTAGGCGCAGATTCTCGGTCATTTGACACCGACTGAATAAGCTCTACGGCGGCGGCGGCGTTTTGCCGCTCGCCTAGAAGTGCATGGGACAACATGAGATACTGCCAGGTCTGGCTGGCCCCGGAGCAGCCGTTCTGCTGAGAATATCCCGGCTCTGGCTGAAGATGTCGCAGAGGATCCTGGAGTACCGACCAGTAATTGGGCATAAATTGACGGTCTTTACATAGAATTTTGGGATTGGAAAACATGTGGTTCCAACAGGATGGATCAACGGCGCATATTGCACGAGTCACAACCAATATTCTGAGGGCTCCGGCTGTATTTCTGGGTCGCTTAATTGATTTATTTATTTATATATACGCCCAATGGGCATTTTTATGGACACAATTATACATAGAAAATTATTATAACAAAATTAGAAAGACTCGATGGTTTTTAGTAGTAGACTTTGTGGGAGTGGAAGCGGAAGAAAGGTGTTTATAATTGAATTTGATTCAGTGATCGTTTGAAAGAAGACAACTTGTTATCAAAAAAAATAATTTCTCGCTTCACTGGTTTGCAAGATCACCCGATTTAACCGTTCATGATTTTTTTGTGGAGATTCTTGAAGTCAAGAGTCTATGTTAACAAGTCTCAGACTCTTGAAGCCCTCAAAGAGAATATCAGTCAAGAATGTGAGAACCTAGCGCCGGAAGGAAAGGAGTGAAGGAAAATGCCATAAATCGGGCCCGTATGGCCATCAATTCTGACGGCAGCCTCTTGGCCGATCCATTTTCTTGACTTAATGGAAAAAAAGTTAAGATATCAAATAATCACAATCTAAAATCAGAATCAAAATTTTTCATTCATAAAAAATTACAGTCAAAGAACATCGGGTGACTACTTTTGCGCCACCTTGTACATACGTAATAAGCCTATGTAAATGTGTTATTGCCTGCGGTGAACCAAATAGACATACATATTTTGTTTGTTTTAGTAGGCACACTAGATTATGGCCGTACAATGAATTAATACTAGTCTTAATCGCACACATAAGCTAAATTTATTAGTTTGAATGAACCATACTTTTTTTGATTCGGCGTTAACTTATGAAATGACATTGTATATAATTATGCTGATACTAACAGACCCGACAGACTTTGTCCTGCCCGAACGTTGGAAAAAGACTTTTCATTGATAAGTAGGTACCTAGGTACTTGTTTATGGTTAAATTCCAAAACGAAAAACAATTATTTTTTTAATATGGCATTATTTTTATTCTCACCAACAGAGGAGAGTACTTATATAGGAATACGATTCTTTAAAATGTATTGAATTTAATATTACCAAAAATTCAGTAAAAAAAATGGTTATAAATTATAAGGGATTTAAGGAAAAAATCTGATTGGGATCCACAAAAAACAAATGCTGTCTGTAAACATGAAAAAAAAAACTTTTTTTCATACCCAAAAAAACAACATCTTTCCATTTTTTTGTAAATGCGTTCTCCTCGAATGCAACCCTGGTAGGTCAATAAAACAAATATTTATGCTGTACACGCGTAGTGCAAAGATCTACATTTCGTTGAAAACTGCACGTAAATCGGTTAAGCCGTTTAAAAGGAGTTTAGTGACATCACATGTACAGAAGAATTATATATATATAGATTATAAATGTGAAAGTGTGTTCGTCTATTTATTTGTGTTTCCGTCACGTCGCAACCGATTGACGTGATTTTTTCATAGGGATAGCCGAAGAATTAACAAGTGTTAATATCTATATATATATATATTGAAATAATCTTTTTCTTTTTAGAGTTTATTTCAAATTTTCACGCGAGTTTACATACAAAGCTAATAATTATTTTAGAACAAAATAAAAAATAAGCTGATTATTTATTTCATATTTACATTCCTAGTCATGCAATAGCCAGGGCACCGCGCCTGACGGTTTAATACATTGAAGCCTATCATTTCAAAATTTTATAAGCCTCTTTTTTAAAATTTTAATATATAAAGACATTTTGTGTCGTGCAACTCTCTGCGATTTTGAAAAGCTCTAAATTATAGCTAGCTAGACATTTATAAATAATTAAAACTACCTTTGGATTATAAAATACTACTTTTTACCTGCTACTTCGCTCATGTGAAAATATTTAGATGATTAATTAGTTGTGTCGTTTATCAATAATAATTTTGATAATGGCGGAATAATATATTTTATCGAGATCGTAAGTAACTTGGTCTTCCAACTATCGCTATGAAAGAAATACGAGGTAGTATTATTATTTAGTTCACAAATCTAAAATCCTACTACCTACAAAACCAAAATGAAAAGCAAACCAAATTAACCATAGATAAAACAAGCCATTAATAAAAATTTGCACCCACTCATTCTCAAATACTGTGCTCATTATTACTATATTTTTTTTTTTTTGTGTATTTTTTAATTTTCTGTATTAAAAAAAAGTTATTTATTTTACTAACCATCTTTTCGTCTTTCCTCGTGCAAATAATCAAGTCGACCGGTTACTCCATTGAGAAGAAAGGATACACAAACAAATAGACACATTAACATATTAAAACATAAACGCGCCCTACAAAGTAAAATGTTTTGAAAAGTTTATTTACACCTAGGCTGCATTCAACGAGCATGCATATGCCACCAAGAATTGGAGGATGTCCGTTTTTGGAACATAAAAAAGTTTGTAATTTGACGTTAACAGTCAACATTTATTTTTGGTCAGATCAGATTCTTTCCTTAAATTCCTTGAAAAACATGAAAATAAAGTTGGGGTAGAGTGGGATTTGAACCTCGGACCTCTAATCCATGAGTTCGCAACACTAGCCACGGGACCACAACCCGATTCAATTTTGATACCGGTAGGATGGGACTAAAGGTTTAACCTAAATTGTTGTTTCAGATACTTATTATTTTTGTACTTTCATATTGTTTTTCAGCATAGGTACTACTTATTTTATTGCTTTGTCCTATTTTATGATTAGTCTATTTACTATAAATACAATCAATATTCTTCGTCGTCTTGCTCGATGCTGAGCGTCGTGGTCAATGAGAATGTCAAAAAGTATATTGCGAAATTATTTGTAATTAGGTTATATTATCTTGAACCTCCCTGTTATCTAAGTAACATATTTTTTGATCCACCTAAGATTGCTGAAGTCCGTTGGAATTAGCACAAGTGTTTTCTTTAATAAGTTTTCTTTATACATTAAGATTTCGCGACAACAAACAAACATCTCCCATAAGTAAGTGCTGAAATAAGATTTAGATAGGTTTAAATAGCATTGCAACTAATTACAATGAGCGTTTTAAACGATAAATTTTTTTTTTTAACGAAAAACTTTACTACCCCCCTGGAGAAAATTCTAACTACGCTCTTGTCTCCTCGTCATTTCTTGCAATAGAGTCCGAAATAGAATTAAATCCTTTTTCTGCATACTGATTATCGATGTCGTGGAGAGTCCTTCAGTAATAAATTTATAATTCCTAGAGGATGGAGACTTTTGTACGTATAACCTATATTTTGTAAAAGCCTTCTAAAAGCATATGTTAAAAAAATAAAATATATCCCCAAAACATAAATTTTCAAATTCATACAGTATTTTTTGAAAACCTTATTTCATGCATCCAAAACTATTGAGATATAAAGAATTGAACCCTTTGCAGGTGATACTGACATTTTGAAGGTGAAGTAAAGTCATTTTTATGTTATTTTTCCGTAATCAAAATAATCCAAAAACCTTTTTTTTTGCTTGTTTACATACAAAACATCCATATTAAATAAAAATGTTAAAACACTCCAGCAAAAAAAAAAACTAAAAGCTTGGCGTTACAACTTTGAATACAACAGTTTGACCGTTTTGTCAGTAGGTTCACTTAACCTGCAATGCGCTCATTTCTCTAATTTTTAAAATTATAAATTGCCTCAGTTACTTACAAATAAATTACAAGAATGAATCTAATGGCATTATAATTGATAAAAACATAAAATGGAAGGAGCTAATAAATAATATTTTAAATAGAATGAGAAAACATTCATATGTATTTATTAGATTGAGGAATATATCAACCATCGAAAAATTAAAATCAACTTAATTTACATTCGCCCAATCCATATTACAGTACGGAATAATCGGATGGGGTGGTGCTTTTAAAACAAATATTTTACCGGTTGAAAAAATACAAAAATTAATTATAAAAGTGCTTTGCAAAAAATCGTCTACTTTTCCCACTGTTCAATTATTTAAAAAAAATAAGGTTTTAGATATAAAATTGCTATTTAAAAAGAATTGTTTGCTTCAAATACATAAAGATAAAATAAATAGTAGTATTTCTAGGTCACAAAACGTAAGTGCGCGACCTAGAACAGGTGGTAATATCTTAATTCCTAAGTTAAAAACAATTACTTCACAACATCGTTACACTTACAGAGGAATATTTTTCTTTAATGAAATGAACAAAGATAATAAAAATTACAGTCAGGAATACAATATATTTAAGAAAGAAGTGAAAAGTTACATCTATAATTCTTCTTTATGTAACACTGATTTAAAACATCGTATATATCTTTTTTGTAATTTATATATGTTATCCTAAAAATATTATTAATTCAAATAAAATAAATCATTGTAAGACATCACGCCCCATTATGTAAACAATAATTGTTAATTTCTTTTACGTAATGGGAAACGTTGATGTAAATTTATGTATTTTATTGATGTAAAAAATTATATTTAGTTGTAATATTGTATTTTTATTTGTTATTAATTTATATATATTTAAAAACGAAAATTGTTTGATATCTCGTATTTCCAAGCAAAGTTTTGTATTCTTTATTAATTTGACTTTTCTTTTAGACATATAAATTAACCAAAATTTTTGCTCGGCTTTGCTCGGGAACAAATTATAATAATTTTTCACTGGTTCAAAAAAAAAATTAAAATTTCGTATGCCATATAATTTCATATTGAATCGGGTTGTGGTCCTCTCTACCAAAACTTGATTTCCGTTTTCTAATAATATTTTTTTACAGCTCGTCGAAAGTGGCCCTCAAATTTTTTATATATGGGTCAATGTCAAGTGTTTCGTTTTAAAAATAAACTTAAAATAGTGGTCTATATTAAATATATCGACGCCGACGCTACAATTTACTGTTCATGTGTTTTACTTTATACTGAAAAAGGGTGAGAAAAATTCGTTTTAAAACGGCAAGTTTGATCTGGAAAATATGATTATAATTTTCACGAACGTAAAAAAATAAACCGTTGAATAGTTATTTTTCATACCAAAAAGCCCGAAACTTTATACACTTAATAAACAATGTCATTTTAAACGTAGATTCAAAATTTCAATATGCTATGACTTACCGTTAAAGTTTAATGAAATTGTTTAATTTATTATTTATTTATTTATTTTACAGAAACAAACAATCATCAATGATATAATAACACAAAAAAAGATACGGTTTAAAGACTGACCAGCAAAGTTTCTAAATAAAAATCATACTTACGGATATTTTTATATTGTAATTTACATCGTTTTATTTTAATTTCCAGTCACTACGACGTACTTTTGAAAAGTTACATTTTATAAAATTAAGTAGAATAAAAAATTCCTTTTGTTAACGGGCTATTATCACGGTTTTTTTTATTAGCTAATAAATTAATTTGAAAAATCACAAGACAATCGGTACTACTCTTATTAAAATCCGTTAAGAAATAAGGGAGATATAAAGGATTAAAGTCTAGTCATTTGAATATAAATAAAAACAGACAATTCATGACGTCACCGAGTTTGACGTCATCGTATGCGAAGATAGTTTTTACGTAAAAATTTATGATTCGAGTAGAGTAAGTGGAATGGGGTGACTTTGTTCAGTTTCGAACTTCAAACCTTCGTAAAAGAAAAATTAAAATTCTTATTTTTTAAATGAGAAAATATTATGTTGTGTGAGCGAGAAAATAATAAAAACTTTGTGATCAAAGTCAACCCTTCGGAGTGGGGTCGCTTTGATACATCATGATTTTATGCGTTTGTTTTGAACATTTCATTTTATTTTTTACTTTATTTAGATAAAAAATATAAGTATACAACATTACTACTAAATACAATTTTATATTAATTTAATACATATATTTACATTAACGTTTCGCTTTACGTAAAAAAAAAACGATTCTTGAGTATAAAATGGGGAGTGACGTTTTACAATAATTTGTTTATTTTATTTTTAATCGGTAAATATTTTTAGTATAACATATAAATTATAAAAAAAATGTGTTTTAAGTCAGTGCTACACAAAAAAGAATTATAAATATAACTTTTCACTTTTTAAAAAATTATATTGTCCATCCTCCGAAAGTAAATTACTTGCAAAAAAAAACACTCAGGTATCAGCAAATTATGATTAAGCGTGTATTTAATAAGCGTTTAAGTCGAATCTCATGAAATAATTAAAAATAATATACTTTAATTCCACATAAAACAAAAATTATTTTTCTAATTATTGTAAACCAGAAAATGGAATTTTTATATATACTCAAAAATAATAATTGAAATATAAATCAAGATTAAAATATAAATCAAGAAAAATATTATGGTGATTAAAAAAATGTATTTAAGAAATATTTTAAATAATTGATAAAGATAATAAGATACCTTGCTTTTGATGGAATAAAATTATCAGTTAATGAATGTATTATTGTGTATAGGAATTTGTTCATTGACTGACATTATTATCGAAACAGAATGAGAGGTTATTGTGTTCTTTTTATTTGGTGAAAACTTATCTTTCACAGCTTTGAAAACATTTATTTTACCGAATGAATTAGAATCCATTACTTTATTCCAGGAAAGCTATTATTGTATCTGTTTATCTGTTTCTTACAAAGACGTGAAACATACTTAGGAAATTAATATTGGCCATATTCAACAATGTTCGACAAAATTTCACAAGAAGTGCAATTGAGGTGTATGAGGTTTTTTTACAAGCATTTCGTAACAATTATCTGATTTACTAGATGAATAACTTCACCGTTATCATTCGAGAACGAAGCTTCACATTTATTTGCTCACCTTTAAAAGAAAATCTTTAAGACTCGTTCATTTGAGTCATAATATTTTTTATTTATATTCTGAAATCCCGTATGTTAAGGGGAAATCCCCAGTCTGGTAAATAAAATTTTCCTTCTGTTCTGGAAAACTGGCTTTAATGATTTGAAGGATGTTTAACTTTATATTATTCATTGTATAGTGTTTCAAATAATATTTTGTAATGGTTGGAAGCAGCCCGAATTTTCGTAACAGCTTTTCTTAGTATTTGAGCAAAATATTTTTTTGTAGGCCCTGTTTCAAAACTTTTATTAATAAGTTCGAATCATGTCGCTCTCAAAAAAAAGATGTATATAAAATGATCAATTTCAGCTCATTTTAGAAAACTTCTTATTATTCGTTAAATAAATATTAAAATATAAAAACAATCATAATAATGGACACTCAGTGATATAAGTACCAGTAATTTCAAGACAATGCAAATTGCGAAATTACTTGTATCATTAAAAAAAGTCTATCACTAAATTTTTAAAAATTAAAAAATATCTTGACGATTCCACTTCAAACTTCTTGAAATCTTAGTTTAAATAAAGTTATTTAAAAATTTCATTTAAATCGTATTCCGTATTACCATTAAAAAAAACAGTTAAAATTGACCAAAATTTATTAATGATCAGTAGTTATAGAGATAAATATAAACAATATATCCGCTGATCAAAGTCGCCTTACGATTTAAATGTCGCCCCATTTTACGGTCGCCATTTATTTCAAGGTTGGCTAGAGAAGGGGAAAAAATCATAGAGAGCAATACGCGTCGTTTCAATTTCTATTCGGATTACCAACATTTAAAACAAATGCACGATTCGTGGTGTACTGTTGGGTGGGTTTGGATGATCGAATTTATTACCAACCGAATAGAAACGCTTTTCAGAGATGTTGAAAATAGTAAACGAAATTTATGAATGAAATTATTGATTATTAGAGCTTTTATAAACACTAAAGGAGTCTTTGAGAAATCCTTTATTTGTACAATGTGTTAAATCCGATATTCCTCCCGGGTGATAATACCCTATTGAAACATCGTGATTTATCTGGAAATGGCGTTATACATTGTACATGTTAATTAAAAAGTTCACGTGCCTACAATTTACCGGTTAAAAAAATCAGTCTATGTTTAGGAAATAAAATTTGGCTCTAAAACAGCAGGTTTACCTAGAAATGGCGTTTTACACGTTGCGTTGATTCTAAATTTCATGTCTCCATAACTACGGTTAAGACGTTCGACTCTATCGAATATCGTCAAGAAAATCGAATCGTATGGAGTGAGTTAAATTTAACTCCAAAACAGCGAGGTTGATCTAGAAAAGGCGTTTTAGACGTTTATTCTGAACTTCACGTCTCCACGACTTACCGTTATGAGGTTCGACTCTATTGAGTAGATGTTGAGTCAAATATCGCTTAAAAATACTTTCAGTTTATCTAAAAATAGCATTTTACTTATTTATTCTTAATATTATATATCCACGACTTACTGTTCAATGTTGATTTTAAATTTCGGCATTCTCAAACAACCATTAAAAAGTTTGAGTTTGTATCGAGTCACATTTAGCTCAAAAATACACAATTCACTTAGAAATTGTAATAATTTTGGATTTTACGTTTCCTTACCCTACCGTTAAAAAAGCAAGTTTGTATCGAGCAGCGTCACTAATTTTCGATCGAAAATATCTCACTTGATCTTAAAATGACATTTTACATTTTCATTCCAAATTTATCCAAATGTCTCCATGACTTTCCGTTCAAAGGTTCAATTTTAAAATAAAAATAGTTTATTCCAAAGAAGACCTGGAAAAAAATTGGCTTGTAAACAGCGTGGTTGTTCTTTAAATGGCATTTTACGTGCACGTTCCAAATTTCGTGTCTAAGACTCAGCGTTTAAAAGATGAACTTAGCGAGGACGGTCGCAAAAAATTTGGCTGTAAACCATCGCGGTCGATTTTATTATTGACATTTTACGTGTTCATTCTAAATTTCACGTCTTTACTGATTAATGTTTTGAAAAAATTGAGTCTGAATCGAGCAAAAGTCAAGTCAAATTTGACTAGAAACTATTACCGTTTAAATTTCAAATTTTATCTTTTATGACGTGTTCAAATTTCACGTCGCTACTACTCGCCGTTTCGGAGAAGATTCTGTGACTGACAAACAGACATACAGACAGACAAACACATACATGTATTTTCATATACGATCGTTTTATAATCTACGAGTTAAACCCGGAAATACTCTGCTATTGCTAGATTTGGGTATATACTCATAAATATACAAAATGAACTCAATTGAAAATATGTATATGGAATTAAGTTAAAGTTCAGTTAATGTTTAACTTTACTTTTACGTAACCATGTAAATTTTATTTACTACATCAAATCAAGTATAATGACGTATTCGACTAACAATGGTTTATTTTTAACAAAGCCTAGATTTAGATAACTCCAGGGCTGGTATGCCAAACGCTCTCCCGGCCGTATTATATCGTGTATTTACATACAAAATACACGAGTAAAACTGTTTTCTCGCGCCACGAGAGTGGTTCAGAATAGCACCCCTGGGCTGGTATTCTGAACGGAATTGTGCGCGAAGAGATTGCACCGTTAGCGTGTATTTGTAATGTAATGTATTTATTTAGATAGTTGTAATAATTTAATTTGAACACTTAGTTATGCCTTAACTAATTAACAATACACACGGTTTTTCAGGGCCAGAACGCAAAACTTCAGAGGAACATTCCTCATGGTAAACTTTAAAAAAATCCCAATAATTTTTTTATAAAGGCAATTAAAAAAAAAAAAAAATATGATCTCAAAATGGAGTGAATCTTTAATTTCTCGAAGCGATACGGAAGCGGTTGCGTAGGAGAGGAGTAGGGGTTTGTGGAGGGACTGCTTCTCCGAGAAATTAAGGATTTACTTCATTTTGAGATTATATTTTTTTTTGTGAATGACTTTTTGGAATTTTTTTATTAGAATGTTTTTTAAAGCTTATACCATGAGGAAAGTTTCTCCGAAGTTTTACAGTCAAGCCCTGAAAAATCGTGGATATAAAAAAAATAATTAAAAAACAAAACACTGTTATAAAATCCAGGCGCTTTTCGATGACAGTATCTACCTATGTAGATGTTTGTTTTTAACAAAAATCATCGCCACCCTACGAAACGATGCGATAAACCCAGCATCCCTTATATCTTTTGGCAACTCATTTAACATCTTATGTCCTTTATGACACAGATTGTTTTGAGTTGCCTGGATTCTTGTTTTGGGGAGTCTGAAACCTTCACCGCCAGTAGTAGAATAGCGATGAATCTCGTTACTACCCTAAGCATCACAAAACATGGCACAACCTATTCAGGCAAAAAATGTTTTTTAATTAAAATATTAACACTTAAGTATTTAAAATTACTCTTTGCTTTACCGAAAGCATGTTCAGTACCGTCAACATTTGTTGAATTTTTGTATATCTTCCACATCTCAATATCGTCCTTATTCCCCTATTCTGAGCTTTCTGCCTGACATTATATTGATTTTCAGTGTTCATAAAGAGATCGCTAAAACAATCATTGAAATGTGGAAACAAAATCGCTTTTAAAATCAGATTACTCTTATTTAAACATAAAAAAATCTTATTCTATTTTAAAATCCTACCTTTTTATAAATTTTTGGTGTTAATATACTCAAAACGTGATGCAAATTTTAGCTTATTACATATTATGATCACTAAATATTTTGTTTTTTTTTAATTTCATCTTACGTATCTACGTAAATACTTAAAAATACATTTTCTACGCGCGCTTTCGCGTTCAGAATATCACCCCAGAGATGGTTAGGTAATTATTACATTTTTCTAATAATTAAAATAATAATGGTCTATTCAATATAATCATATCTTCTACTACGTGTTTTTAGTAATAGATTTCTTTAAATTGTGTGAAATTTTTCTAACACGGTATAACTTAATTTTATGCAGACATTTTAATGAACAAATCAAAAATAAATAAAGCAATATCTGTCTTTCCGAAAGTATTTTCCTAAATTACTGTAAAACCGGTTTGATGAAAATTATTGCCAAACGTTGCGATCAGCCAAATACTGACCCTATTTTATTTATTTATTTATGCTTTATTAAGTTAGTTCATAACATTTTAAGAACTAATATAAACTTTTAATAATATCACAATTTTTTTTTATCAAAATTTCTCAGTTATATATTTTATCAAATTAATTTTAAATATTTTAATTTTTTCTATTTCTTCAGGTAACTCATTGTACAGCTTCAATCCCTTGTACAATGAATTTTGAGATTCAGTTTTTTTCCTCATTGGTAATCTTATCTTTTTTTTACCCCTTGTTTCATATGTATGACATTGTTTGTTAAATTTTATTATTGTTTTTATTTTATTCATCCCCTTAATTATTTTTTGTATAAAAATTTCCACATTGTATTTAATTTGTTGCTTTTCTGTGAGCAAGCAAATTTCTTTGTGCATTCTTTCTACATTAGAATATATATATTTTTTTAGTATAATCCTCATTGCCTTAGATAAAGTAGTCATTTAGGATATTCACAGCAAGTTTTTTTTTTTTTTCTTTTTATTAAAAGGCAACCTTGTATGTCCTCTTTATATCTAAAGCCTTTATTGATCTTTATTCGTCCAACATCTACTAATCAACGCCCTAAAACATGAACATTAATATTTTCATAATTCTTCTCGGACTAGTCAGTCTAATCAACAATATTTTGAGTTGGATTGGAAAGCGGCCACTTAAATCGGCCAATTAAATCAAAAGCAAAAGATTTTAATATTTCCTACCTTTAAAATTTTCGACATCTCTATTGTGACATGCTTACCAGTATTTTCTTCGACATAATATATATGTATATTACCCTGAAGATTCTCTCCCCTAATACTCTCTGCTCCTGCAGTTGTAGCCAAAACGTCGGATCGAATCTAACCTTCACGTAATCATCCAAAAAAGCCGATACATATTTATACTTTTGTATTTTATATCCCTGGTAGTAATTATAATGCTTTTAGCAACATTTTAGTATCAAGTTTCTTATGTTTTTGTATTACTCAGAAGACCGCCCCCGCACACATTCATTATATTCGCTAATGTTTTCGGTAAAGCTACTATCAAGTCATTGTTGAAACGTGCTTTATCTCAATACTGTGCCTATAATAATGTGCTAATAATATTTTTAATTCTTTGCTAGTTATAAAACTTACCAATGGCCAGTTGTTTGAATCAATTCAATTAGTTTATTCCATACGTTTATGTACCATACATCATAAAGCATAATGTATTTCAAGACATGCATAACACTAGTAAACTTAACAATACAATTTTTATTCAAAGGGAAGGGTAAAGTGGCCACCACACACCACACAATCACTTTATAAACAATAACAAATAATTAAAATGTTCTCACTGGTATTACCCCTGCCGATGACACTTGATAGTATGCTTAATGATCTATATTGGCTGATTTAAATGGCTATTTTAAATGCTGCGTAACATTCACAATTCTGCCTATGTTCGAAAAACCGTATTTCTTCGATTTTTCCATCTTTTGATTTGTGTTTATATTTTCCAAAGAGCCTAAAACCTCTGTGACTATTTATTTAATTTAATTTAATAGAACATTTTTTTTTATGTCCCGACTTGTTAGAATTACAGATAGGCGGGTAGATGTTGAAATGAAATAAAACAAGTTGTGTGTGAGGTATTAACATTTTTTTTATTTGAAAGGCCCATACGTGCAATTAAGTGTGAACTATGACATCGTTTAAATGCCCGCCTCGGCTTCTTACGGTGGCAGGGATCCGAGTTGCCCAATTTTCAATGACTCTTCCGCGTGGATCCGGCTGAATTTGAGCGATGGCGTGTGTTATGTTCACCTTTAGGGTATCAGTCGATTATGGTTTATTTGCATAGACCTGTGACTTTAAGAAACCCCAAAAGAAAAAGTCTAGCGGGGTCAAATCGCACGACCTTAGTGCCCGACTCAAAACACCTTAACCTCAAATCGTTCATGCAGAATGTCAATCGTGGCGTCCGCTGTGCGGCACGTAGCTCCGTTCTGCTGGAACCACGTGTTGTCTAGGTCCATATGGTTCAATTTTAACCATAAGAAATTGGTTATCATCGTTCTGTAGCGCTCGCCGTTGACGGCCGTCGCGCCGGCCCTAAATCCACACTAAACGGTTATTTTTGAGGATGCATTATCACCTGGTGAACTTCGCGTAGGTTAGTGTCCTCCTTATATGGCTATTTTACTTGTTAATACAGCCATTCATCCAAAAATGCGCCTCGACGCGAAAAATGATTTTTCGGCAAAAATTGGGGTCGTCTTCCATACGATTCGAAGTCCAGTCAGTGAACAAACGGCATTGTCGAAGGTCATAAACTTTGAGCTCCTGGGTCAGTTGGATTTTTTACAGGTGTAGGCTTAAGCCTAGACGCAATATTTGCCAAGTTGAAGTCTGCGAAAGGCCGAGTTCTTGTGCACGGCGAGGAACCGACTGCCTCGGGTTCTGCTGTACACTTTCACGGACAGCGGCAATGTTCTTGCCAATCTGGCGTTAATTGAACGTACATATGTTGGTTGATTGATTATCAAACCGGTCGTCTCAAATTTGGCCACCAAACGTTGAAGAGTTGACTGTGAAGGGCCACCACGTCAACCGTAAAATGGGTGCAAAGTGTGTGACGTTTGCACTAGCGAACACTCATTTTGACAATATTTTATCATTTGAACGTGCTGTTCAATTGTGTAATTTGCCATGATGATTTGGCATAAGTAATTAAATAAAAAAAATATTTGACAGATGTCATCAAAATAAAATGGCCGCCACGGGCCGTCAAAATCTGTCCGCGCCAATTGAAAAACCATTTATTTGTACACCATGCGCCCGAAGACCGCAAATAAAACTGGATGTTTTATAGGTTTTCGAACGGTTCTAGTTCCCATAATGATATATTCATCAATAAAGCAAAACTATTAAGACACGTCGACGGTAAAAATTATGTGCCATAATCCAGGGTGAAAATACGAGAATACGTTTGTATGAAGAAAAGTCAGACTGCGTTTTCTCTCAAGATAAAACATTATTAACACCAAATTCAAAAATAATTCGCATCAAAATATTTCATTCAGTAGGTACCAATATTATACCGAGTATTTTATAGTCCCTGGACTGGTACCTGGAGCGTAAGACTGATCATCTTACCTTCATGTAACAAAAATTATCAAGATACGCTGCGATTGATGTACCAATGCAGTGCCCTATGCACCTTTGGGTGCGGAAAGGGAATAATGATGATAAGGTACCTATACGGATACTTGTTTACTATTAAATTCCAAAACATTCAATAATTAACTTTCAAATATAGAATTATTTTTGCAAATGTTAAACTCAGCTCTTCTTACCAACAGGGGTGCACTTAAATTAGGAATGCGATTTTCGAAAATGTATTGAATTTCAGTTAATATTATTTAAGTTTTACCAAAAATCCATTAAAAAGAAATAAATTGGTGGAAATTATAAGGAATTTAAGGAAATAATCTGATTGGGATCCGGAAAAAAACGAATCCTATTTGTAAAACATTAAAATATTTTTTTGTTTACATACAAAAAAATATATCTTTCCAATGTGGTTGTATATATGAATTCTCGGCAAATACAACCCTGGTGAACAATGAAAAAAAACGCGTTAATTCAAAACTACAATTTAAAAAATAGTTTTTATGGTACTAATAAGTTCTCAAAAAAATATTTTATTTACTCTTCAGTATTTCATAAACCCTTATTACATTAAAATTGTAAAAATAAAACGTTATATTTTCCTATTCCATGGTCAAAATTATTTTGATAAGAATATCAATAAAATTATTTTTTTTCTTTGATTTGACCAACGAGAACTTCCGTCTAATAAGGCATGTTAGGGAATGATGTTATAGTTGAATATAACCACTCACCGACTTTTCTATGTTTACCGGTTTCGAGACGTATCCGTCTCTTCTCTTAATATATTTTTTTTCAATCCTGTCTTAAAAATAACTTTGAAAGAGTTACTTACTTAAAGCATGTGATTTTAAATCAGCATAATTATTTTTACATTTTATCATATTTACATTTTTTTGTAAAAAACCTTACCCAGCAAACTGTTGGTTACTGATCTATTGCTTTTATATTTTTGTGTTACAACTATGGTGAAGGTGTGTAGTGTGATTTGCATGTTAGTTGATTGGTGTCCTGATGAAGAGACGGGTACGTCTCGAAACCGGTAGACATAGAAAAGTCGGTAAGTGGTTATTTACAAATATTTAATAACATTTTATAATTAATTTTCATTACTCCATAACAAAATATTTATTTATTAGGTTGGTATGCTATATTTATAATTTCTTATGTATGAAATTGAACCAGAATCCTGAACGAGTGTTTTCGGCTCGATGGCTACTCTCAGATAAAAATAATGGATAAGGGAATCGAGTGGAGATAATTTTTAATTTTACCTAGTGGTTGGCGCATTCGCCTACAATTCGTATGGTCCCGGGTTTGATATCTGGCAGGGTGAAAGTAAAATATTGTTTTCAAATGTTGTTTGAATTGATTTTTTTTTTGTTTTCCAGGCTGGCGCTTGAAGCGTGGGACTGATTACGTTACCTTCGTTTTACTGATGATCGATATATGTTGAATTTGGTTCGCAATGCAAAGCCCTATGCACCACAAAATGGGAAAAGGAGAATTATGGTGATGATGATTTATAGTATATCAATAACATAAATATTAAATCAAGGTATGATTCAACACCTTATTAACCTTTACCAATTTATTGAGGATACGGGGAAATTTAATATAATATTGGTAATTGAATTATCAAGAAATGGTTATTTTGCACCAGTGCGGCTATTGACATTGTTGTTTATCATCTTATATGTACAGGGTCAAACTAATTCTCCCTAAGATATTTAGATTTGGTTTATTTATTCATGACAAAATACAAGGTTTTTTCAAACTATACATATTCCATTACATTACATATTTAATATGTACGAAATATTCCCAACCAGCAAAAGTGCTGGTACGAGGGGATATTATATATAATAACACAAAATAATAATGTCGATGTTCGATTGTTGTGAACTTATCAATTTGATTGATGTGCGAGTACCTGGTCGAGTTACCCGATGTAATACTTTGTTCTACTGCGGTCCATCATCGACCAATTACAGCGCGAATTCGCCAGTAATGCGGATGCATGTACTCGCGAACCAATATGCTAACAACATCGATGTCTGTAGCGTGAGTCTTGTAAATTTTAAATATCAATGTATATGTTCCTTATCAAATAGAACTTAATATTCTGTTCATATTGTATTTTATAAAATTATGTACCTAGCTGCTTTAAACCTTTAATTGTATTTCTTTAGCTTATTAAAAAAAAGAATTTTAAAAAATAGAAATATATATATTGCTTTAATTTTTTTAAAACCAACTTAACTTTTAAACAAAGTTCTATATTTTATTACTTTATATTGTATTTTTTTAAAATTTATGTTGTTAATACACTCATCTTTTTATTTTTATACCAACTATACTTCTTAACACTGTTCCTATATTTTATTTCTTTATATTGTGTTTTTTTTTTAATCTATGTTGTTTATATGCTCATCTTCTTTTTTTTAAACCAACTTTACTTCTTAACACTGTTCTATCTTTTGTTGCTTTATATTGTATTTTTTAAATTTAATGTTGTTTATATACTTATATTTTGTAAAACTTTCATGTATGTAAAAGCCTTATGGGCGTGAAAAAAAAAAATAATAATAATAATTTTAAAAAAAAGTTTCAATAAAAAGTCCATAAAAAAACATCACATATCACTCGTAACACGGGTGGTAAGAACTGTTTTATTTAGGTGTTTTTTAAGTACGTATATGTTTTGTATATTTTTTAGGTCATTAGAAAGTGAATTTTAAAAATGTATTGCTGTATACACAAAACTGTTTCTTTTTCTGTTAGTCCTTGGTTGTTCGCAAGTCAAATTATTTGACGCTCTTGTATTTATTTTATGTTTGTTGTAGTTAAAATTTAATTTAATATTTTTCTTTATTTTATTCTTTTTTATCTTAAATATCATTTTTACCTTTTCTGTGTAAAATAATTCATCTAAATTGAGCATTTTTGTTATTCTATGTAAATACTCGTATCTGGTTCTGGCATATTTATTACAATTAAATGTTACTTTAAGTGCTTTATTCATTGTTCTTTGTATTGATTCTTGCATTTGTTTACTACATTGCGACCATATTATTAATCCATGTACAAAGTGTGGAAGTATAAAAGCATTGTATATTTTTAATTTTGTACTTTTATAAAAGACTTCCGTTTTTATCATAGTTCCAATAATTAGACCCAGTTTTTTTTATAACTGCTTGATATGTTTTGTCCACGCTAATTTTTCATCAACTTCCAGACCCAAGTACTTTAAATTTTCTGTTTGTTTAATTTGTTCATCTTTAATTTTTAGGTTAAGTATTATTAGGTTATGTTTTTATATTAGATAAGTGTTTTATTGGAACTTAATCATGAACTGTTTTACTATTTTATCGGCATTTCCATTATTCGTTCATATTTCAAATATTGTGTTGTTTTCAATTTAATTTTTTAGTCCGATAGATATTACTGCTTAGCCCAGGCGGATGCAAAATAAAGTTCTAAGTGTGAAACGGAACCAAAACCCTAGAAAAGTCTTTTTGACTTGATGACTACTTTAAGGTAAAAATCCTGAAAACGGAAATAAGGTAGAGATAAGTCCGCCCGTACTGTCGTGCTTTGCGCGTTCGCCTACCGTGCTCGAGGTCCTAAGTGAGATTCCTGGCTGGATGGATGTAAAACAGTGATTTTAAAGGTGGTGTTACACTGTAATATTTCATAGTTCCTGGACGGGCACCTGGGCCCTGATTACAATGGGAAGTTAACATTTTTATTTAATTTTATCTACAAAGTAAAATTAAATTTTCTGAATGAAAAGCAGAATATGCATACATTTTTTTCTTCTGAACATGTTCAATTGTAGGTTACCGACGAAAATACTTAAAATGTTCATGCAAATAAACTCATTTTCGGACACGAATATCGGTTTTTTCTTTGTAGACAGTCGAAGATGACTCTGTTTACTTCCCACTTTAATCGAGGCCCTGATACGATTAAATAAAAATATAAATTAAGGAAATTAGAGCTAGGACAAAAAAAAACATTCATATCAACTAAGCGAAACGAGATCTGGGGCCCTATGCTGGTAAGATGTGACATTTTGTCACCCACTTGACGATGGTCGAGTGATCATCTCGATTGCTTTGTCATTATGCTGTGCTTGAAAACTCTTCGACAATTTAATTACAAAGACGAATGAAAAAGTGGCATCGCAACACTAACAAATATATTTAAAGATTCAGGGGTTGTGGTCCCATGCGTTGCGAACTCACGAATCAAAGTTTCGAGGTTTGAACCCCACTCTACCCCATTATGATTCCCATTTTCTAATAGTCAGTTATTTACAACTCGTTGGAAATAGTCCCAAATTGAAATATTTAGGTGAATCAATAAGAATGCAAAAAATGTTTTTTTGTGTTTATTTTGAATATATATTTATATATATATAAATAGGCATATATATATATATATATATATATAAATGCCTCGACTTCCATATTCCCTGATCTAAAACGTTCTCCATCTCTGTTGTAATTTTTTAATCTTAATGACTCCTTAGGGGAATTCAGTGTTTTGTCTACAAAAATTTGGGCAAACTCAAAATTTTGTAATATATTTATATATATCTATGGCTCTCTTGTCACATTAAAATATCAGTTTTAATATATCTATTGTTTTTAGGCAATTTTGCTGCTTTGTGTATTCTGTATGTGTATGTAATATTTTAATAACAAAATCAAAATGTTTTACTGAGACACTACAACATTCAAAATTAGAGCTTGGCTTTGATATAACACACATTGACATGTTATTCGAAATATTTAACATTCATTTAATAGATTTTAAAAGTATTTGATATACATCTATATATGTATGTATGGATATGTATGTGTGCATGTACGGGTATAAATATGTATGCATATGGATGAGGATGATATATAGATATAGACTTACATATAGATATAGATATAGATATAGATATAGATATAGATATAGATATAGATATAGATATAGATATAGATATAGATATAGATATAGATATAGATATAGATATAGATATAGATATAGATATAGATATAGATATAGATATAGATATAGATATAGATATAGATATAGATATAGATATAGATATATATATAGATATAGATATAGATATAGATATAGATATAGATATAGATATAGATATAGATATAGATATAGATATAGATATGGATATGTTAATAAATAATGTTTTTAATAAAATGCTTTGTGCCTATTGAATATGTACACACTCCTGTTTAAAATTTTGGTACTCCGGTTCTGTATTTATTTATTTTTTATCTTAAAATTGCGTGATCATTCACTTATTTTTTGCTTTTGTTTTACATCTTCTAAATATTTTTTTTTGAAAGCATCAATTACATGTACTTTTTTTTCGCTCCCTATATCTAAGTTAGTAGTAATTATTATTATAAAACCATGTAGGACTATCATATGATTAATTGTAAAGGATCTCTACCGACAAGCCATATTCATTGGCTTGGTGAAAAAAAAAAAATAATAATTTCAAAAATGTCTTAAAATAACTAAAATGTAATATTGAATGTAAATAATAAATAAAAATAAAAATAAATCTGAATTACGTGTTTTGACATCGTCGTCCGATAAAACTACTTTCAAATCATATTTCAAGTAAAACTTTATTTATTCATATAAAGATACACATTACAAAAAAAACGTATCCCTAACTCTTTGAGTCCTGTGTTGAGTTTAAAGAGCGATTGGAAATAAGTACAGTGATTTATTAACAGAAGCACAACTGATTTAAAAAATATCGATACCCTTAAAACTCTCTCCTGTTCCCTAGTTCACCCGCACCTAGAGCATTCCTCTGTTATCTGGTCTCCATATTTGATGTTCACATAAAAAGATTGAATCAGTTCAACATCTATTTTTAAGAAAGATAGGCTGGAGATTGGGCTTATCCAGATACCAATATACGTATAATGTTAATATATCTTCTCTTCAAGACCGTCGAAATAAATCCGACCTTCTAGTCCTATTCACAATTCTCAACTCGCTATTTGATGCGCTCGAACTACTGAGCTCAATAAAATTAAATATCCCAACTAGAAACCTCAGACAAAACTTACTCTTTCATACCGATAACCATAGAACTAACTATTGTTTTAATTCCCCTATGCCCAGAATTCTTTGGTCTGCCAACAAACATACCAGTATTGATTTCTTTTATAACAAGTAGCCTTTTTTCATACAATCAGTGAATCAAATTTAATTATAAACACCTCTCTCCCGCTTCATCTCCCACCAAGTCAACTATATACCATCGTGACTTACTACTTTCTTTTATAATAATTGTCTATGTATAAATTTGTCCTTAAAAATGCACACTGGGCGTATATATAAATAAATAAATAACATGTATAACTGTTGTAGTTTTCATTCAATGTTGAATGGCGAGGGTTTTACAAGACTGAATTTTGATAGCTGAAGGTACGATATCGCATTCGATTCTAAAGACGAATGAGTCTTGCATAAGACACTTGGTCTATTGTTTAAATTTTTTTATTTTTATTATTTGTTTTATTTAGTTCTATGATTAACATAGTCTAATATATATTTACAACACAATATTTACATATATACTTATTCTAACATTATTTATCACTATTATACACTTAATATCCTAATTTATAATATTCACTGTTTCATATGTACATTTTCATTAATTATATTCACTATTTACACTATATATTACCTAATATTTTTCACATATATACTTTTTACATTTAATTTTGAATATATTTACATTTATTTCATTTTTTATGCTTTCTGGCATTTCCTCAAATAATTGTATTCCCTTGTACATCAGGCAGTTCTGGGACATTGCTTTTGATTTCTTTTCCAGTCTTATATTTTTAGATCCTCTTGTTGCATAGTTTCTATGAAAGAACTCATTATTTTTTAGTTTATTTTGAAAATATCTCGGAACTATTCCTTTAATAATTTTGTTTATTTCATTAGCAACGTTGAATTTGATTCTTTGATCAATTGTCGTGATATCTAGAAGTTGAATCATTTTCTTCTCTTTTGTTCGTCTCCCACATCTTAATATTATCCTCATCGCTTTGTTTTGTATTATTTGGAGTCTCTTTAGATCTCCTTCATTACTTAAATATAAAATACAGGAGCAATAATCAATGTGGGGAACGATAATACTTTTAAATATCAGAAGAGAGGTTTTAATGTCTAATTTATTCCTTATCCTTCCTAACAGGGATACCTTCTTTGCGATTTTCTTACTCGTATAGTCTAAAAATCTAGAAAGTCTTAAACAATTACTAAAATTTCTAACAAGCATTTCTATTGTTATTGCATTCCATGATTAGTACAGATTTTTAGTATCATAAATACAATGCACAAATATAATATTATAACTCCCAAACCCCCAACCCTGTCACTCGCAATTCGCAAACTTCGAGACAGGAATTCGGAGCATGCAGAGAATGGATGAAGTTAGGGAAATTATGTTTCGTGATAGGCAAGTCTAGCTTAGTATATTATGTTGCTGGTCATGTTAACTGTACACCGATGCTTGCCGTAAGCATGTTATTTGATATAAGAGCATCAGAAATAATATGCTACTGTACTGTTCAGAGAGTAGTCAAACACGAATTCACCACAATACCATTAACAAGTATTATGTCTAATTAACCAACTACAGGATTGGCTAATTACATCCTTAATACAATGAACAGATCAGGGAGAGATTATCATATCCATTGAATAGAAAATAAGATCGCTTCCTATTTGTGCTCTGTGTCCGGGCAGATAAAGAATACAGTAAGTAATGCTGATCTTATTTGTTCAATTCATTAGGTAAAAAATGTACATATTTATTCAAATCTTTATATCGTAGGTAATAGTAAAAATACTGTATTTTAATTCCCCGTTATTAACTAACCGCCTGGCTTTGGCTTTACCCTTAACTATTAGTTTTTCCCAAAATCAAAATCATTGTACTGGCTGACCATAATACGTACAATTATTACTCGAGTATCTAGATGAGGAAGTTCTTAAACTATCAAAGCCAAAAAAAAGCATTCTTTTATTTTTATGTATCGTATTATCATCTATACAACCCTCTATCTTTGGTTGATTTAAAAGAACTTGCGACGTCATTAAAAGTAGTTCAGGTTTATTAAAATCATTTTTATTAATGTTTTCATACATTTTAGAGAAACTTTCCGTTACAATTAAATGCTCTAATTTTTACCAGGTTTAAGAAAACATTTTTATATCTAATTTCCCGTAGCACTGAACTTTCTCGTTGTATAACTGTATATAGGGATCTTCGATGTACTTTATCTTCACATTCCATTTAAATTACTCCAAAAAGGCATAACAATGGTCCGATTTTTTGCTTGTGTTTTTCAAAATAAAATAGATTGGTAGACTCCAACCTGTGTTTGATTTTAATATTAAAACTCTAATATGGAGTTTTACAAAATAAATGCGGATTCAATAAATACTGTATTCCGATTTTATTCCATTTTTATTTATAACTAGCTGAACCTGGCCACGCTTCCTGTGGCAAAAGAAAACAAATTATTGAAAATAGTCATGTCATTTTTCAGATATAATTTGATTTTTAAATCCTATAAAATTATTTTTATTCTTAACTAGCGGACCCGACAGACGTCCTGCCCGAACGTTGGCTTGCCTGCTATTAACTGGTTTAGCAAACGTTTTTTCGTCAATAAGGACACACGTTATTTATTTTTGCCCTTTTTGAGCTAATTATGTATTCGTAATAAGGGTTAGTTTTTCATTTTTATCTCCTCATGGGATTGGCTAAGAGGCCCTGGCTCAAATCAAAAATGTGCAAAAATCACTACTCTAGTGCCATAATCATGGATTATGGCATAATCCATGATTATGGGCACTTGAGTAGTTCTCATTACAAATATATTAATATATATAATACTCATTACGAATATATGAATAGCCCAAAAAAGTCGAAAATATATAACGCGTGTCCTTATTTACGAAAAAACGTTTGTTCAACCAGCTAATAGCAGGCAAGCCAACGTTCGGGCAGGACAACGTCTGTTGGGTACGCTAGATTTAAATTTAAAAAAAATATAATAATAAAACTGAAGCTTATTTTGGAAAATATGTAGAGATTGTAAACGTCAGTTAAAATTTACTAAATGGGTCGCAATTTTTTCCCTTTATTTAAGCTGGTGTAGAGGATTTTTCTTTTAAATTGCCTTATGCAAATTATTGTAATAATAATAATTAATTATGGATAACTTATATAGCGCCATTTTCGTAATAAAATACTGTAACTGTGATTGTAATTTTTATGAATACCTATTTTTTATGAATATACATTCTTTAAGTGTTTCAAACATAGTTTTATGAAATGAATGTTCCTTTACAGTTTTTGATTGATAAATTTTCACAATGTAATGACCTATATTATTTACTTCGTGGAGTAATGGTCAGGGCGTTTGCCTACCATGCAAGAGGTCTCGGGTTCGATTCCCGACATGCTTGATATAAAATATTCACCTGGGCAGACCGTACATCTTGCCTTCATGTAACAAAAATGACCAAGATACGCTGCGATTGGTGTACCAATGGTTCATAGAGTCTAATCAGTCGACACTGAATTCAAAAGTTTGACCACCTTGATATATGGTTCTTGGCTCTAATAGCCACTAGATAAGGGTATTTTTGGTGACCATAATGCTCGCCGTAAATGGACGAACGAGCGGCCCCGCACAAAATTTACAAACAGTGATCTTTATATACAAACAATGGTTTCATTATTTACATACAGTGATCACCCAGGCATCACAGGCGCAAGGCCAGTGACGCCAGGCTCTCCACTGGCAATGCGCCTGTGACGAACCGAGTGTATGCCTAAGTTGCGGACTTTAGGGTCTTATGTTCAAATATTTAACAATAACACAAGCGCGTTCCGAACGATAAGAACGCCATCTTTTGTCTTAACGAAAAACCACTCGTCCTTAAGCTAAATAAGCACTGGAATAACCCGTGTATACGGAATTCACAAAATGTTTCTAAGTTTTAAATGTTTTTATTATTTTTTTACATAAAGATCCAATTTCTTACATAAAACATGATTAAAAAAGTGTTCAATAGGTTATTCATAGTTTAGTTCTACATGTTGTTCATAAAAACAATCCTTAACAATGACGAATAAGTCACTAATATACAAAAACATTTATGAAAAAAATAAACAAATTCAAACAGAAGGTTGAGAATCGTGTTTTAAATAACTTATAAATAAAATAAAGGGTAAAACCACCAATGATTGGCACTTTAAGCGTATTGATTGAGTCAATATTTATTTACAAATTAAACAATTATCATTTGAATGTAAACTTTTTTTTTTGCATCAACCAATGTTAGTTGATTTTAAACTTTTCATTGACATTCAGAGGATCTTTCAATGTTTTAAGATAAATAAAGATGATTAAACAAATACCATTTCCACCCTTTACTGGTACCTCTAGTTATTAATTGGCACAGCAATATTGTCAGTTATTGGCACCTTTAAAATTTCCCTGTATATGGAAAAAAATAAAAAACGTGGAATTTTTTATAATTATTGAATGGATTTAATATTATAACAAAGATACCAAGTATAACTCAATCTCAATGTTGATGGATGCAGAAAACGAGGAAGACGGAGAAAGACATGGCACGATTAAGTCCATCAAATACATGTTAAGAGTAGGAATAATCGGCGTGCGTGCATGAGAAGATGTGTGAATGTATAGAATATATGTAAAGACAGAGTGATATGGCGGTCTATCCTCTTTGCTTACTACTATGCTGAAACGACGTGATGGTTTTTTGTTGTTGTATAACTCAATCTGAATCAGATGAAAATAGCAACGTTCTTTCTATATAAAAATTTGTCTTAGAAAAAAATTCTTCGGACTATTTCTTTTTATATAAAAGCCAATACTTTTTATTCTAAATGCTCAAATAATTTACTTTACTTATAGCAAGTAATAAACTAACAAAATATCAATAATGCATGTAAAATACTGATTAATATTTACCAATAATTAAAATGTTAACGAATAACACTGCAACGTGTTAGTTAATGGCCAGTGCCAATCTCTAATTTTGTACATTTTTTTCTTTGTTTAGTAGGCAACCATTAAAAAAGATATTTTTTTTGTAAAATAATCACATTTGATACAAAACTAGCTTAATACATAATATAGTTAAGTTTTGAACTAATTTTGCGGAAAATTCAAGTTCAACACAGTTCTATCCTTAAAAAAATCCTCTATTTTTCATTTAGTAGAGCACATTGACAGATGGTTTCAATTAGGAATACCAACATAATAACAACGATTAATTGTGGCCAGTATTCAAGAATATAAATAAATTTAATAAATTTATTTTTTAATTAATAACCATATTTTTTTAGTTTGAATAAGAGAGTGCCAATTACCGGAAGGGGTGCTGACAATATCCTGGTTTACCCTACGTGCATTGTTTTTATAAGATCACACATAAAAACATGTTTATGTGTGCCCTACTTCACAATTCAATATATAAATATAATATTTTATAATACCTGGTCAGAGAGGAAAAGTCCATAGCTGGTAATCTCAGCATATCAAAAATCCACCTCTCTCGGTAGGCTGTTCAACAGACCAATCAATTTACTTATAATTTACTTAAAAGTATTGTAATTGAGAAGAGATTTCAAAATTGATTTGGTCGAATGAAACAATTCACTTCTGCTTACCTCTGCAATCTTTTTTTTATAATCTTTTGGAACATTTTCTCGTTTCTTATTGTTGTAAATAAATTTGGAAGTAGGTTATAGATTTTTTTTATTTTTATATTTATTTATGAATAAACACGGCACGCAGTGCCTTTTAGCATACAAAAAATTCAAAGTGTATAGAAATAAACACTTAAAAACATATACAGCAGAAAAAATATTTTAAATAAAGCGTAAAAAGTTTATACGTACTTACATATTTAACACGCTGGTTTCATACAATGAACACGCCAACATATTCTGCAAAAAATAAATCATTAAAACGCACATAAAAATTTTAAATTTAGTAAAATATTTTTTATAAAAGGACAGGTCTTCTAATCATAGGTGGTATTTTAAACAAAAAAATCATTTATAATTATACCAAGTTATGGAGAAAAAATGTTTTTTTTATGTTAAAAATAACAGTGAAAAAACTATATATTATATATTGACAAAAATGTTTATTTACATTTTTTTTAACATAATACTCAAAGTAACTTTGACCAAAAGTGGTATAAGTATGTATTTGTTCTAAATGTCTTTATATCGAGGATCTTGTGATAGTTAGTGTACTTTGGGGTTACACGTGTCGTTCGATTGTTCCCGGAGTAATAACAGGCTGCACGCTTATAATGTAGAAATGCCAAATTACTCTCTTCCATGGAAAAAAGGCGTTACAAATATTTTGTTTAATAACAGACAGAATAATCATAATAATCGTGGACCTTATCATAATAATAAAATAAAAAATATTGAAATATAAAGTGGAATAATCTAGCAAACTTTCGTTATTTTATTCTTTTTCAGCCTTATTCTTTCCACTGCTAGATGGCGGCCTCTTCCAAACGTCTCCATTCCTTCCTATCACCCGCTTTCATCATCCATGTTTTACCGCGGAGTCCTTCGCGGAGCCTGTAACCGCTAGAGGACGCGTCCCCAGGTGGTGGATAGAGGAATACTCGGCAGATATGCGGCTAGGGGGAAATAAAACACCTCCCGTGAACCAAACAGGCAGTAGCGTCTGACTCAGATTGGGCGGCTACAAACAGCGTCTGTTCCCTATGTTATGTATGCTAAGGGCGGCAGAATCCAAACTCACCAACACGTCTGGCAAACGTGGTGTTTTAATGCATAAAACCTCCAAACAAAACGAAATGAACTCGAATCTTCAAATCCAGCATTAATAAATAAAAAACAAACAAAACAAAAAACCATCACGCCGTTTCCCCGTAAGGATAGGCAGAGAGGATAGAACGCCACACCACATATCTTCGCATACAGATCTCGTTTCGTCTACATTCATAAATTTACGCATACACCCACGCCGATAATCACGACTTTTAACTTCAAGTATTTGTTGGATTTAGTCTTCCTCTATTCTTTCTTGGTCTTTCTCTATTTCTTTCTATTTCTTCTTTATTATATTTCTTTCTGGTCCTCCTCTATTTCTGCATCCATCAACATTCACATCGTAAATATTTTTAGCCGTTCTTTCGCTGTCCATTTGCTCTGCATTTCAAAACCAACGCAGAGGTACTTTCTTGATTTTGTCGATAATGATTTTCTCAGCCTTACATAATGTACAGATCTCAACATTTATTTTTTAATTTTTTTTACAAATGTATTACAGCAATATACAAGTAATTATTTATACAACAAATTAATTCAGTAGTAAAAGTAAACATACATATTTTTTATTTTTGATATTGGTTCATCTAAACTGCCTAACTAGGGATGGCTTCCCCGTTCTAAGGCAGTAAATTGTGTATTTTATAATGATATTTAAAAGTATTTACAGTTTTATCATAATGTGTGCATCGATCTTCCATAGTTTTACCACACGTTCGTCTGAGATATCGCATTTTGACAGCATTCAGCCTACTTTCATCCCTGTTTTTCCAAGTTCATACTTCGCTCCCAAACATCAAGGTCGAGACCAAGACTCCATTGCGAACTGCTAATTTTTCTTCTTGCGACAAACATTTATTTGCTAAGGTTGATTTAAGTGCACCTTACACTCTGTTCCCGGTACTCACCCTTCTTTTAATACCTTTCTCAGTCATTCCATTCCTAGTAAACATACTCCCCAGATACACCAATTCCTCTACCTGTTTTAGTATAACCCCATTTACAGTGATTTCATATTTAGTCATACTTTCATTTCTTTAAAAAACCATAACATTTGCGTTATCGACATTCATCAGCAAATCGCAATAATAAATGGAAATATAATATAATATATAATATATAAGGAAATAAATACATAGATAGATTTTGCAATTCTCGACCTTAATTTGCATTTATCGGGTAGTTGCGGCAAACGGTAGCTAACTACCTGGTTGATTATCGTAGATCAATTTTATATACACATCGTATGAACGGCTCTATAAACAATAGCGCGTTATTACTCTGAGGATTGCTCCACAGTAACATGGTGATAAGATTGAGATGTTTTTTAATTCGTAAGTAAGAATCGTTTTAGCGTATAGTTGTTTTGCTATCATAAGTTGCAAAATAATAAGTTAATAAGTTAGCAGTAAAAACAATATTCAAATAAGTCACTCCTTTACTAATAAATTATAATATCGATGAATGTACTTAATGTATATAACAATGTATTGAACACGTGACGTCAAAATGGCATGGTGCCAACTACGGGCCGTTTTGGATGTGCTTATTTTTAAACCCAAAAATTATAAATGAAAACTTGATTTAAAAACATTGATAGTTATGTCATTAGAATCGTAAAAATCGGCTCCAAATATGTATTATATTTTTAACGTTATTCCCGTCTTGTGAAAATCCCCTATTCTTCTATCTGTTGATGGTTGTGGAATTAAAGAGCTAAAACCTTTATTGATGTGTTTGAGATTCATCCAAATTATTTTACTCACATACTAACTAGGAAACGCGTGTACTCGTAGATGTCTAGACTTTTATATACCCTTCTCTAAAATGTTCTCCACCTCAGTGGTAATATGTTAACATTAACAGCTCCTTAGGGGGTTGAATCTAGTATTTGTCTACAAAAAGTTGGACAAACTTCGAAGATATTTAAAAAATATATGTTTTCTTGCATTATAATCAATTCAGAATTTAAAAAAAAAATCATTGCTTAACATTTATTGAAATTTAATTGATTACTCTTCAAGAAACTCTTAAGCAAATTAACAAAGCTGGAGCAATATCAGGATGCCTTAGAAATACCATGTGGAGGAATAAGCAAATGAGACTAGACAGTAAAATGAGAATATCCAAAACATGTGTTAGACCGATTACCACCTACGGAACACCTAATAAAGACAAGGCAGACCCTTCCAAGACAACATCTCGGCTGAGCAATTCCAAGATGCGAACTCTCCAAACCATAACCGTACACACACTGCGTGACCGCATGAGAAACATTGACATTCGGAGCACGTGCGGTACGGAAAATATTGTAAGACAGTAAAGTAGATAGTAAATAACAAAGGCGGTACTGGAACGAACATGTTATTAGAATGGTGGAAGACAGACTTCCACGAATCGCACTTCGAGAGAACCCCGAAGGAAGAAGACTCCCAGGCAGACCCCCGAAGAGGTGGCGTGATAGCTGGCAGCCGGCGTCTCAAGAGGAAACAGCGGTACAAACAGATCCACAAGATTTACAGAAATAATGAAGAAGAAGAGAAGACAACTATTATTTGTACCTTTTTTCAATCAAAATACTTTGGAAAATCGTAAAAAAAGATTGGGTATTCACTATCTCTATAATCCGCCTAGTAAAGCAGTGCCATTACTTAGCAGCCGTAATATAAGGTGATGCGGTGGGTGTAATAAGAAGGCCGTCTTAACGGTGTCTAGATATATTTAATTGATTCAATTTTACTTTAATTATTGCACACGGCACGAATGCCTTTCGTAAAAATAAGCATAAATACTGTAACATACGCGTTACCACGTGTTGGTGCGCTGGTTCGTCACCCGCGTCTGCCGCAGTCGAGCTTCCCGGCTAAGTGGGAAGCCGCCCTTCCAGACAGAGTCAAAGACAAAGTCGGAAGGTAGGAGCACAGCTGCGCCGACCGCAAGTCAACCTCAATAGCCCTGAAAAGGACTTTCCACCCGGTCTAAGTGGTGTCGAGAGGCGATGGCAGTCAGCAGGCAGAGCGGAGTGAAGAGCGAAGTGCAGGAGGGTGAATAGGGCGGAGAATGGAATAAAACACGTCTGAACTGTTCAGAGTTAGGAACTAAACTGAATTTATTCATACAAAATAATCGCCTTATAAAGCGGTGCGCGTCGGGCTCCGTGAGCCAGCCATTCCACCTGCTCCGGCTGCCTGGGAGTGGTGGGGGTAGCTCGCCCCCGCCACTCGCTAAATACGTGCGCTTAGCGCCCGTTCGGGCTTTTTCGTCAGCAGCCGCGACGTGCGCAACATGACAATAATACAATATAGGCCCTTTTCAAGGCCTTACAAACACGATTAAGACAATATGAAATACATAAATACAGACGTAAAAGAGTAATCTCTGGCTATATTCCCCCGGTATTATTGAGGCCAGGCTCGAAAGCGAATCATTTATCTTTATTGGGAGCCTAGCGCTCAGTCACACAAATACCGGGTTCCTAGCTACGTTTATCAATTCACTGAGTTATCATTTACATATATAACTTTCATTTGTCCATTTCAACGTTATTCGCGTGTCCGGAACACTCCCCCCGTGCAGCTCGCCTGTACCGAAGCTTCCTACTGGACAGGCTAATTAGTTTTCATCCTTCCTTCGGAGGATGCGATTCTTCCCCAGATGACAGGCGCTCGTCCGCGCCGTTCGTTGTTCGGGCGATGTGCCCCGTAGTGATTCTTTTTTCCGCCACCGGTAATGACCATCGCTGGTTCTATAATTTCGAGCCCGTGACGGGCAACCGGCGGCATTCTGATCGATGTTTTGGCCTCAGTGTGTTGACCCATAAGTGAGGGCCGTGACTTGCTGCGCGCCCTTTCCCTTGGCCACTCACCTTTCGTTGACTTTCGAAAGCGTGGCCTGCCGGAATCTAGCCCTGATCTTGTGGGATTCGGGCTCCTCCGTCACAAGCACTCAAGTTAACTGGGCTGTACTCGGCTGTCCTTGGTTGAAGTCTCATCGCGCGCGATCCTGCAACGCGGCTCCGAGCCGCAGTGTCGACTCCCATGGAATTTACTGTGGCAACTTTTCTTGTAAGCCCCCTTTCGACTCGATCTCGTGGTGAGCTGTTTGGCTGCTCCACCACGTGCACATCTGCAGCACGGCACCATTTTATTGTTGTTGCTCTCACAAAGTTTACCGCAAGATTTTCACTCCCTATCTCGCCGGCTAGATGAGCTTGTCAGAAGCTCTGTAACGCGACTTCGCTCGTTGGTGATGATCCCCCTGGCGTTCCCATTGAAACTTGTTCCTTCTTGTGAGCTGTTTGGCAGCTCCGCCACGCGCGCATCCGCAGCGCGGCTCCGTTCAACGGTGTAGGGATTGAATTTAGGGTGCACGGTACCTCCATATGTAACCGAACCCAAGGCAGTCTCAACTGTCAACTGCCCATCAGAGTGTAACACAGGAGGGCCGGTTGACACCATTAGGGTGGCGTAGTCAAGACCGATTAGCATTTGCGGTTTGACTCCACCTCTGCTTGTCAGCGCGTTTCTCGCATTCTGATGCGGCAAGTTCATCACTCGCATTGTTCGAGCGTGGATCTCAAATTTATTGTCCTTGCTCACAATAGTCACTGCAACACGTTGTGAATATAGCGTGTCCGATTTCCCATTCGCGACAGTAATTTTGAGATTCTCAACATCTCTTGTTGCCCCAATAACACGGGCGACGTTCTCCTCGAGGAGAGTAACTGACGATCCTTCGTTTAGAAGAGCGTGGATTTTCACGATTCCACGCGGGCTTTTCAAGGCTATCGGCACGACCTTGAAGGTAACTGGCACATCTATCCACCTAGTTAACAGCACTGGTTCACTCTGCTTGTGGACAAGATCACTTACTTCGTTTACGTAATTACCGTTTTCGTACACAGATTCACTTTTTTTGTACACAGGTGCATTTTCCTTCCAGTCGCTACGACCCTGGTGGAGCGCTCGATGGTGCCGGCCGCGGCACTCATTGCACTTTGCCTCCACGCAGCTGTTTGATTTTTGCCCCGATCCCAGGCACAGGTAACACATATCTTTGGCTCGCACAAATGACCACCTCTCGTTCACTCTTTTCCGCAGAAACTTCTGGCACTGTGACATCTCATGTCCACCGGCCTCACAACACCCTTTCTTGAGTAAGCAGTACGTGTCTTTCCTGCGCGTATTTCCTATCTACTCTTGGCGGTTCTGTGTTGATACCGATGCAGCCCGCGTTCGGTTTTGCCCCGGCCAGCTTGGATTGCCACAGTGCCAAGTCTCTAGGCGTAGCTTTCTGATAGATGTCTACCCGTGACATGATCCACATCATGCGCTCAACCCGTGGCAGCTTTTGCGTCATCTCAGACAGTAGTTTCGGAGAGGAGAGGTGTGTCTCATCGAAGCCTTCCACTGTCGACACGACGTTCCGTATCGCGACTGCGTAGTCAGTCAGGGACTCTAGGGATGCGTTGTCGGCCAGTTTAGGGAGCTTTCTGATCCGCTCCAGCACTCTGTCCACGACGATCTCCGGATGTCCAAAGGCGGCTTCCAGCATCTGCATGATGTCCGGCACGTTTCGCGGATCCACCAGCAACGATGATACAGTTGCCTTGGCCCGTTCTGTAAGGGCCCGTTGCAGACGGAGAATATTTTTGGCGTTCGTGAGTGAACACATTTCCGTAGATTGATCAAATTGTGCTTTAAAGATTTGCCACTCTAACGGGTCCCCGGAGAACTGTGGCAGGTCCCTGGCGCCAGTTTGCCTCGCCATAAATGCGTGCCACTCCGGTGGCTGTCCATATTTCATCACATGCTCGCCATTTGCACCTGGTGGCATATATTCCGTGGGCCGCCCTTGCTGGGCCCACGTGCTCGCTCGGGAGTGGTTGCGCTGCCTCGGGGTCATCCATCCTGGCAGCAGGGTGTGTGGCGGCGGCCTCTCTCCCATTGAAGACTCTAGCCGCGCCCTCGGTCGGGTGCCTCCAGACATTCCGGCCCTTCATCGGGCTACGGTCACCGTAGCGGTTCGATGGCTGTGCGTGCGCCGCTCCAGTGTCCTCCGGATCAGCGGCGTAGCGTGCGGTGGCAGCCTCCCTTGCACTGAAGGCTGCGTCCTTATCCATGGTAGGGCGCCTCCGTGCGGCCCCTTCCCTCAACCGGCTGCTGTCGTCGTAGCAGCCCGGCGAGAGTGTGTACGCCGCTCCGGTGTCCTCCGGATTAGCGGCGTAGCGTGCGGTGGCAGCCTTCCCTGCACTGAAGGCTGCGTCCACGTCCGTCACAGGGCGCCTCCATGCGGTCCCGTCTCTCACCCGGCTGCTGTCGGCGTAGCAGCTCGACGGAAGTGTGTACGCCGCTCCGGTGTCCTCCGGATCAGCGGCGTAGCGTGTAGCAGTGGCCTCTTGTCCAGAGATGGCTGTGGCTGTGACAGGGCGCCTTCCTAGGGCCCCATCTCTCACCCGGCTGCTGTCGACGTAGCAGCTCGGCGGAAGTGTGTACGCCACTTCGGTGTCCTCCGGATCAGCGGCGTAGCGTGCTTTGCACTGAAGTGCGTTCCTTGCACTGAAGGCTGCGTCGGCCCTGGACGCGTCCGGTGGCGGCTTGTGAGTAGGCTTCGACGTCCCGTGTGATGTGAAGCCTCTCGCGTTGTCCTCGGCAGTGGACGTCTGAGGCGGTGTTACGCCTCGACTGGCATCTTCCCTCGCGTTGGCGGCCTTCAGCGTGGCGATGATCTCGTTGAGGCTGCTCACATGTCTGTTGTGATACTCCTCACGTTCGGCTATGTGTCGGCGAAGCGTTGCCGACGAGATAGACCACTGCGAGGGTGAAGATTCCTGGTCCGAGTCCTGTTGTCCGTTGGAGGACCTTGTTGGGGCTCCTGATGTTCCCGTGAAGGCCCCTGTTGGGGCTCCTGGCGATCTTCCTCGTGCTCCGTGCCGGCGTCACGGCGCGTTCCCGAACGCGTCGATACAGGCGATTTGTTGACCGGCATGCTGATGTTGTAGACTGGAGACCACTGGCGACGATCCTTAGCTCCGAAGGACCAAATGTAACGTACGCGTTACCACGTGTTTGTGCGCTGGTTCGTCACCCGCGTCTGCCGCAGTCGAGCTTCCCGGCGTAAGTGGGAAGCCGCCCTCCCAGACAGAGTCAAAGACAAAGTTGGAAGGTAGGAGCACAGCTGCGCCGACCGCAAGTCAACCTCAATAGCCCTGAAAAGGACTTTCAGACAGACCATCCAAATATTTAATGAAATTTTTTTATGTGTGCGTGACAGAATGTTTTAAAATAAAATATTATTGTGTGCCTAATCACATAAACGAACTTTTTGTTTATATGGTTCACCAACAGGCATGAGCACATTAATACAAATAGTGTTTTGAGTATGTTCAAATGTTTGTTGACTGGCAGTATGTCGGCCTCGTGGTGTAATGGTCAGCACGTTTGCCTACCGCGCAAGAGGTCTCGGGTTCGATTCCTGACATAGTTGATATGAAATATTAATTTAAAATAGTGTTTTCACACTAAAATATTTCATAGTCCCTGGACTAGTCCCTGGACTGGTACCTGAAGCATAAGACTGATCATCTTACCTTCAGGCAACAAAAATGATCAAGATACGCTGCGATTGATTATCAATGCAGTGTACTTTGCACCATTAGGTGCGGAAAGGGAATGATGATGATGATAATGCTACTAGATTTCTTCCTTAGGGAGTTATTTAGATCTTAATTTGTTGCAACAGAAAGAATATGGAAGTCTAGTCATTTACAAGGTTTATTTAATTATTCATTTTACAGAAATAAACAGCTGACAATGATATAATAACATTAAAAAAGATACGGTTCAAAGAAAGACCAGCGAAGTTTCTAAATAAAAATCATACATATTAAATTGTGGTACAACAAAGGGATGTGTTTATGTGTAATTGTATAAGAGTAAGTGTAGAGGTGTGTTTGTGTGGAAGTAAGTGTTCAGGTGTGTGTGTGAGTGTGAGCATCATTAAATAGCAAGTGGGATCGTATCGTAGCGTCGTAATTTATTTTTAAATAAATTAAGGGGCGTGTTAAATATATCAATATTTGAAGAAAAAAAGCATTATAGTTAGAGCAAGAACGATAGAGGAAAGAGTGTTGTGCAAAGGTAGTGCTACAGACAGACAGATGAAATAAATACTTATTTCTTGTCACGCGAAAGGAGACATTAATATTAATTTTGGAGAGTAGGTTAAAAGAGTCAACTTTAGTATTTAATAATTTATATAAATAGCATAATTCAGATATGATCTGTCATTGGATGGCTAAAGTGACCACTTTACACAATATGTAACATTTACCATTCTGACTATTTTTAACATCCACATTTCCTCAATTCTTCCATCTGTTGACTTTTGTGAAGTAAAAGAACTAAAATCTTTATCATGTGGGTGAAATACACCCGGCTGAACCAATTCACCTACTAGGCAACGCCTGATAACAATTTTCCGATTATGATACTTCTCTTATTATACCGGTTAGTTCAATCAAAAACGCGTTGAGTATGTCCAAATGTTTGTAGACAGGCTGGATTAGTTCCTAGTTCTTCCATTAACAATAATATTGAATGTTACACAGCGTGTGTCTGTTGTAACAAATTTAGACATAAATAAAAGCGTATTAAACATTTGCCTTGGGCTTACAACAAACAGGTCGGCCACTTTGCCAATCCGACCAATAAACACGTGCTTGGAGCCGCGCAGGAATCTGTATGCGTTTTTATTTTGGAGACAGCTGTTTCTTTTGCGATTCAGTTTTATTGTTCGCTCAGAACAGAATAAAACAAAACCAAATTAAATGTGTGGAGATTTGAAAGAAAACATAGGAGAGGAGCCCGGTCCCGATTACAAGGTGTCACGCCACCTGGGGCAGGTGTGCGCATGCGCGCAATGGATACCACGCGGAATGGCCCCTACGCACACCGCAGGTCTGATATTAAATATGTTTATTCGATTATGCACATTTTTTTTATGTTCTTAGAGAGTATTAATAATATGTTGCAGTAAACAAAACCATATGTTTTCCATAGGATACCCTCACGGCCTGCACTCGCCATATACCTGTGCGAATCTATATTTTACTACCATATTTTCTTTTGCGGTTATCGAGCTAATTATTACTTAGCAGTAAGAGTGCATTTTGATGTCTTTAGTACTTATGTTTGTAATACAATGCAGCAACAGCTGCTCTCGAGATATTTTTTCATCCTTTGGTTTGATACAGTCCAAACTTAAAGATAGGTTGGGTCATTACCCATTTTCATTGAAAATGCCGAGTAGCTGGTTTTCTTAAAATCTTTTAAGGTCCAAAACTCAAACTAGCCGGCCGCTGACGGAAGGTATTGTACGAACTTACAGTCCCACATTTTTTTTCAACAATCTTTCATGCCTTTGATTTCAGGAAAACGCAGCAAGTTGGCTATGAACTGACTCAAATCCTTACTGGTCACGGAGATTTTACAAGCTATCTTCACCGTTTTAAGCTCTCAGAAATCAAAATCTGTCCATATGATGACGAGACACCCCAATATGTCCTTCATTTGTTGATGCATTGTCCCATTTTCGCTTAGGGCGAATGCAGCTAGAGGCGCGATGTAGAAGTCTGGATGAGAACCTAGAAAATATGTTAACTGTACTTATCGTATGAGGTAATATCATACATGGTAAAAATAGTAAAGGTGATTGTTGAAATAAATAAAAATACGACACAAAATGCCGAACGCTTTCAAAGTTGGACGGAAGGTCTGTTGATGCCTGTCAATAGTCCGGCTTCTCCTGAATGAGTTTTCTGTAGTCTGTTAAAACGTACGCAAAATTAGGAAATCATACAATTTTTCCATTTTGAAACGAATGTTTCTTTTAAATCCCGCAATAACAAAAAAAATAAACATAAATTAGATAAAAACAATATTTTTTAAAGATATTTCTGTTAAAAAATATGCTTAAAAGTTTTATGTAACTAAAATATACTTACTTTTAGACCGGCATATTACGCCATTTCAAATTTAGACTAAACTTAGATACGTATCTAAGATCTCAAAAAGACTAAGTGTTGAACAAAAATTTGTTGTAATAAGTTGAACATGAAAGTGGACAAAGCCAAATTTAAATTTTTAGATTTTGAAAAGAAATACAAGCATTTTAAATCACAAACATTTTTGTGACATTTTCTTTTATTTCTGCGTGAAATTATGCCTTCAGTAATACTAAAAAAAAAATAATTGAAATAATTTAGTTGAAACCTTTTTTGTAGAATTGTATTCTCTTTTTTAAAAAAAGAAGATAATTCTTGCACGCGTCATTAGAACATCATACAATAATAATTTAATGTTTTTTATTTTCGTCAATCTAATCTAATTAAAATACGTTATTTTTAATTTCAATGAATATGTTTTATATTTTCCAATCTAGTGTTGGCAGATAAGTTGCATGGTGACTTGTGGTAGGTAGGTAACCTTAAATATGTTGTAATAAAACTGGATACCCATCTGCTACCAAATTTACCACTTCGGCGGCATTTTATCCAGATAAATTTACCATGGATAGCATTAAACACTTTATTTCACAAACATATTATTTACTCAATATAGGTATATGGTCAAATAATATATTGTTGCCGTTCAAGCAAAAGTCACTTATCCTAAAAATGACAGTTTTGAGTTATCATGAATATGCCATTCGAAGCGTAAATTTATTTGATTTATTTATTTAACTTTTTGTACAAAATGTTAATGGTACATTAGCGGGCTTATTGCCAAATGGCAATTTCTTCCAACCAACCAATAAAATAAATATTTTATTTTTATAATTCAAGTTAAAACATAGTCAATAGAAAATAAAGATAAAAGAAAGCTCATATTAAAAAACAGAAATTAATGTATTTGAGAACCTGATTTGCGAGGATGCAAAGGAGTTAGCAGGCGATAGAGATATCACCATATGCCACATGCTTCAACAAGGGAGCGGACATGGAATAATGATGATGAAAAACATTATATTCACTTATATTTTATGTTTATTTATTCTCAGTTCACAAACAGCAAAAGATATCACAATATAAATACAATTCATAAAATAAAAAATAATAACACTAAACATCTTTCACCAATCATATGTGAACACCAATAGTCACAAAAGAAAAATAAAAAATTGGATATAGAACAAAATTTAGTTTTCATTATATGTTATTAAAGCAGTTTATTAGAATTTATATAAGATTAATTTTAATAAAATTCAATTTAAGATAGATGCAGTTTATACAATCGAATATAATTTTACTAGATTATTAATAAAGTCTCGTAGTAGTAATAAGTTTTTTAAATGTAAATCAATAATTATAGTAATAATAATAACAACATTATCGAGTCTTTTCAAAAATCAAAAATTTTGTTCCGAAAACGGAAAAAAATCTTATGTATGAAGCCTATGTCAAATCTAAAATATGTTATATGCAACAGCTATGGGGGCAGGAAACTAAAAGGACATAAACAGACTACAACGACAGCGAAATACAATATTGAAGCTAGTAAATGACCTCCCTTATCTAACAACAACTAAAAAAATCTTTTAAAAAAACTCAACAGTTAAATGTGAATGAACTTTTTTAACTAAAATCTTTAAAATTTATTTATGAGTTAGCCACTGATATTATTGTAGACAAATATTTGAAAATTGAAAAAAAATGTAATAAACATGGACATAATACAAGGATATCAGAACAATACCACATACGACATTCCAAAACAAGACAAGGACAATCGAGACTTATAAATCAGGAACTAAAATTTACAATAAACTACCAGACAAAACAAAACAAAAGACTCAGACAAACTTTTAAATATATGTAAAAAATATAATTATCAACAACAGAGTATAAACAAAATATTATATATTATTTTTTGTAAAATAAATGTTTTAATCCGTAAGGGTCAATAAATAAATTTCAAATCAAAAACACTTGTCAACCAGGATGGCGGAGGACAGACTTCCACGTATCGCACTTTAAGGCAACCCCGAAGGAAGTAGACTCCCAGGCAGATCCACGAAGGGGTGGTTCGGTAGCTGGCAGTCGGCGTCCCAAGAGGAAACATCGGCACAAACAGGTCCTCAAGATCTGTAGAAGTGTTGGTACAAAAATTTCAAACCGAAAATTGTTTGTAAATAACGAAGTTTGTTATTTTAAAAAATATAACTTTTTAATAAAATCATGTGAAAATATTATGTGCAAACATTGTAGGTAACAATAAAAATATTACAAAATGAATTTGGCCTAGGAGAAAGGTGACCAGAATGAATTCCTACATACTTATGAACGCAATATTTATTTATTCTGTTTTATTTATATAAATATACACTTAATTTTAAAAAAACGTATTCCTAACTCTATGAGGCCAAGAACCCCTTGTTGAGTTGGGATACAAAAAAAAGAAAGTGGAAGCATGCATATTATTAAAGAATGCTACAAATAAAAATTATTACTTAAACATAAATTTTAATAAATATCTGGACAACACATTTAATAGTACTATATTTAAATCTAGGCGATGTCCTGCAGCAGTCTGCTGACAGGTCATAAGCCCTGTAAATGCCTAGACTTCCATATTCCCTTATGTAAGGTATTCTCTATCCCTGTTGTTATTTGTTAATCTTAATGACTCCCGAGGGGGTGAAATGCAGTCTTTTGTCTACGAACATTTGGACAAACTCAAATATTGTAATAAAATTAATAGGTTAATTTTAGGGTGCGTCTAATGGTCCGATGTGTCTTATCTTCCACAAAATACGGTACTTGCATTGCAAAAGGAGTATTCTTCAGGTATTTAAAATCTCTCTCCTCCGCTGCGTGCCTGGTGTCGTCGATCGCAGCTGCTTATGAGGAAACAGGTGGCAGAGGCAAAGTATTTGCCCCAGAATCAAAATTAATTACACCTTGTATAAGTATGAAATCGGAGAAATAAACAGTTAATTGGGACCCGCGATGTCCGCGGTCTGTTTATTTTTTATTATTTTTTATTATTATTATTACCTATGATGACATACGTATGTTGTTTTTATTTTTGAGAAAATAACAACAAATTTTACATAAATTGCTTACCTAATATTACAAGAATAAAAGAAACTTAAATTGTAAAAAAAAGACAATATACATATTCCACAGTGGATGATAATATCTGTAAATGCCAAGACTTCCATTTTTCATTTTCTAAAATATTCTCTATCTCTGTTGTTATTTGTTAATAATGATATAATGTGCCTCTCATATCGATATTTTTAACTCGTGTCTCTGTGAATTCAAATCAGGTCTGTATAAATATTTTGTTATGTTCTATACTAACGATTAATTTGCGAAAGCCACGTATGCTAACAAACTACTGTAAGCTTTTTTTATGTACATAACGTACCGACTTTTTTATATCTATTGCATGCTAACGTATTTATTTATTTATTCAACACTATTTATATTACATATAAGGGCGGGCATATTGCCTTCAGACAATTTCTTTCTACCTACCCAAACCATCCAGTTTGAGAAAATAACAAGTACATGGACATATTCTAAGGAATTTTACTGAATTTAAAATTTAAAAAAATATTAACTAAAAAAAGTAATTAACACTCTACTATGAAGAGAGGAGAGGTGATGGGAAGGAAATTAGAAGAAAGGAACAACACAAATATTTAGATAGTGACTTTTCAATCTTGATTTAAATGTAAATAAAGAAGCGGCGTCTCTAACATTAGTGGGTAGACCATTCCACAATCGATCAACTACAACTGTGAAAAAGGCGGCAAGAAAATTAGAGCGGTGAAAGGGTATTAAAAAGGTTAACTTGTTACTAGAATGAAGAGATAGTCCATGTTGTGATAGAGGTTGGAAGAGCTGTATTAGATAGTCAGGCGAAGTGGGATTATTAAAAATATTGTGAAGAAGTAATATAATGTTAATGTTACTTTCAACATACATTTATTGTGTATATATTTTTCTTCTTTTATATATTTCCATATTTTTATATTGATTTTTATAACTGAACTCGTTATAATTTTATATTTTATATTCTAAAATGCACTTGTGTCGTATTGTTAATAAATAAATATGTTATTTATTGATTCCATAACAATATCTGTAACTTGAGTCGAGAAGGGCCAATCTCAGATTTCATATTTTTATTATTACCATTTTGTAGAGGGTCGATGTCAAAGAAAAAATTGTAAAGTTCACTATCTTTTGCACACATACATGTGTTATAATGTTTTATTTATTTATTATTGTTACTTAAGATATGAAACAGTTCATTGTAATGCCATTTCATTATTTGTTTTTAACAATAATTTGTTGATACCATTTTTTTTATACTTATAAGTATATGAAAATGTATATATTTTTTTGTTTGAATTCTTTAGAAGTTATTTACAATTTGCTTTTTAATTCAATTACTTTTATTATATCCATATAAAATTATTTTTTTCTTTTTTACTATGTAAAGTTTCACTTTTTATTTTGCATGGCAGTATGCTTCTTATTGTTTCTTAATGTATACAAAAAAGCATTGTTTATCTTTTAAATTTTTACGCACTATGTTTGTACTTAACTGTATATTTTTTGTAAATGCCCCTTGGGCGTATTGTAAAATTAAATAAATAAATAAATAAAATGGCAAAAAAATTATTCTCCTGTAATATTACATATTTACGACAATGACCCTTATGGACCTAAGCCAAAAATAGCACCCGTAAAAAAATACTCCAAATTAAGAAATTGCGTAGTGGGTAAAAAAAATAATAATTATAAAGTACAAAGCATTATAATGAATATATATATAACAAACATACGACAGGCGTACCTTTGACGCCCAAAAGAAATTTTCTATATTTAGTATAGGAGTGATTAAAAATGTTGTCTGCGTGACCGGGGAGAACGGTATTATAATAATGACATGCTCTATACAAAAATAATTATTTCTCCAATTTGCCCTGGACATCGGCAAATTGAATATTATGTAGTCTTGTCTGTTGGCAACAAGATATTCTACAGAAAATTTAAGTATATTATATAGCGTAAATAATATTTTAATTAACAAGTAAATATATAACTTGCGATATGGTTCCATTTTTATTTTTTTACATTTATTGTAGTTATTTAAAAAAATACACATGTTATTACAGTATTTATACATTATAAAAAGAACAACATAAATTATTAAAACATATTTGTCCCGATAGCAAAATATTTGTTTTTAACCACTTACCGAGTTTTCTATGTCTAAAGGTTTCGAGACGTACCCGTCTGTTCATCAGGACACCAATTAAACCAACATGCCAAACCCACTAATAAATCATATAAAATAGTAGTTTGTCATCGGGTGATAAATAAAAGAGTACATACATAATATTGTACATATATAAATAATTAACACATATTTTTTTCGATGCTTTAAAAAACTAAAAAAATGTATTAACAAGAAAAAAAAACTAGGGAAACGAAAAAAATGGATTTAAGTATTTTTAAAAAGTAGAAAAAACAATTAAATTAAAGAATAAACAAATACTTTAATATATTTAGAACTTTTGATACAAATATATGGAAATAGCGGGTGCTCATAAATGCAACCAAAACAAGATAAAAAATAAAATAATATAATACCTCAAGAGTACTAACGAAGCGATTCTATAAATACTGATTTTAATTTGACTTAAAATTTAAGCAAAACTTTGTGCTAAAATATTTTTTTTTTTCAATACGTGCTATGGATTTATTTAAATGATTCAGAAAAGTGGGTAATAAGTTTTTTCCGAAACACCACTTACTCTCATAGTTTCTGACTTTAGCTGGAAGAGAATTCTATGCCATAGGGCCTGCAACCGCAAATACGCGTTGCTGAATTTAGAATGCTGGTCGCGTACAGCTATAATAACTTTTCCTATTACCGTGGATGTAGCTGATCTAAGCGTAAGACGTCTGTCAGCAAGTTCGTCTGAAATGCATAATTCTTTGAGATATTCCGTAGCAGAGTTGTGCAGTGACTTATATATTAGATGTTATCATAAGTTTTGCCAGTTTTTTTTAAATTTAATTACGAGCACCAAAAGAAAAACAAGATGGTAGATGTTATACGTTATTCGAAATAAAACTTTCTGCTCCACAAGACATTGCGTTTGCTTTTACGTTACGTATTATATTATTTTATTTGATTACAAGCTTGTGCAATGTCTTTAAATGCTCTTGTTGATGCTTGGCAATCGCGATGGGAATCTTCCCCTTTTGGGAGGGTGACCTTTATTTTTTTTCTGTCAATCCGTCAGCGCTTTAAATCTTCTTGGGTTTTCCCTGATCACTGGACTACGCAGTTTTTACCAGGTCACGGTAAATGCAAAGACAAATTATTTGTTTTCAATATTGTTGATTCCCCTTCGTGCTGCTGCGGACATCCTAATCAATCTTCTGAACGCATTATGTGGTCTTGTCCCTTTCCCCCTCTCTACTTTTTAACTCTCTTTTTTAATGCGACCCACTTAAGACTTTTTTCATAATCCAATCGGCCATTAATCTAATCAATTAAACGTGTCTTAAATTTGCATTATAATGTGGTTAACACGAATTCTACTTAACTGTACAAGATGCACAAATAACCCAAATACAATTCATTTTTAATATGTCTAAATTTTTATAGACAAACAAATAATAACCCTAGAAATGTAATCAGGTATAAATTAAAAAAAATGTAGGATACTCTTTGAGCAGATAGATATTTAAACAGATATATAGAACTCAAATGAAGGGAATATGGCAGTCTAAGCATTTACAGGGCTAATGATCTGTCATTGACTGGTTTTAGTGGCCACTTTTCATGTTGTGTAACATTCATCATTCTGCTAATGTTTGAACACCTATATTCCTTCCATTCTTCCATCTGTAAGATTTTTTTTAAAAAGGAATAACCCGCTAAGCCTCTATTTTGAGGCTCGTCACCAGGCGGGATTGAGGGGATATGGAAAGAGGTAATGAAAAATACACTACAATACCCAGACCAATTTAAAAAAATATTTCTTGGATTTATTCTTGCAACTGGCGGGAATCGAGCCCGTGACGCCAGTTTCACAGTTGGCCGTCAGCGCCTGTCCTGTTGAAACCTTTATTGATGCTGATGAGATTCTGACTGACTAAATTATTTTACCTACTTACTTGGCAAAGTCTAAAAATATTTTTTATGCTTTTTCTTGGGCCAGCTGGCTTAAGGTAGAATGGTGAATGTAAAGTGGCCAGTTAAACCTGCCTATAACTTACAAATGCTCTTCATCTCTGTTGTGATATATTAATATTGATAACTCCCAAGGGGGTTAAATCTAGTTCTTATCTACAATTTGGACAAACTCAAAATACTGTTAATATTATTTTTACTAACGCCGTTTTTAGTACGTGACATTTCGTATATCATGAATAAAAAAAGTACTATGCAAAGTTACATACCTTTACATTAATTAACCCAATGTCACGAAGAAACCTCGGGGTACCTGCATACTACAAGGCAGACCAGAATTCATCTGTCCACCAATCAGGGGCATTCAATCAGGTAATTCTTCAAGCAGGTGATGTCCCACCTGTGCTAGTACGTACTGGAGAGAAAGCAAGTCCAGCATGGCGGACCAAATCATAATTAGGTAGATATTGGCAAATCGCTCCCTATAAACGATTTTTCGAATTGGTTATTTTGAAAAAACACGTTTCTTTATCGCGAAATAAACTCTACCAAAAGCAGGTGAAAGGATCGAACTCTCAAAATTATTTAGTAGGCATCAGTGTATGCAAAAGTGTCGACGCCTTAAATTAAGATTTTCTTATAAGTGAAATGAGATTATTCGTGTCGGACCAAAGAGTTATAGCTGATTTGTTATTCTTATTTAAAATAATGAAATCAATAATTGACCGTCCTGTTCTACTTAAACTAATTCAAATTAGCAGTAGATCCGATAGTGTACAGTCAGTTCCAGGATGCAGAACTAAGTTCGCGCAGAGGCACTCCTTACATGTTGGTCCAAGATCTTTCAATCTTCTACCTAAAGAACTACAAAATATTAAATGACTGATACCGTTTAAAGTAGGTTTGAGGTATTGGATTACATGGAATGAATAGATAGACACCTAAAAAAAATATTAAAAAATATAGTAAAATACTGCAAATAAATCCTGTCTTTTGTTCTATCAGCATATCGTGGTTATACAAGTAAAACCATTTGCATAAATGACGAAATTGAGATTATTGACTTTTTGACATCGTATTAGCATAATGCTTAACTGGTAAAAATGCCAAGCGGATCTGACACTCTAAAAAGAATTTAATTTGTAAACTATGTGACCATTTGATAGAAGCTCACAGATTTTTGACAAGTAAAACTGACCAACACACTTAGTCACTTTTATTAGTAAATTTAAAATCCAAAGAATTGACCAAGTAACAATTAGTCAATTTTACTTGTAGGTGATATCACTAGTGAAGAGTTAGAGTTAGTACTCAGTAGGTAGTAAATTAGTATACGTTTTGTATTTGACAGATACGGTTTTTATATGAAAAGTTGATTAATAAAATTCATTCTTTAGATTATTACGTCACACTTCTTAATTATTTGTTCTCTTTCATTTATTTTGTATTTATGTGTTTATTTAACCTCCATAAATATTTAATAAATGAATTATTGAAATAATAATCTCAAATACATAATTTGTAGTTATAAAATAAAATACTACCTTCCTCAATGAACGAAACAAAAATGATTATCTCCCAAATTTCATGACAAATTTTACAGGTAAAATTGACTAAGTTTTTCATTTTTTTTTTTTTTTTTAAGTAATAATGTTTTTAAAATGCGTTAATACTTAACATTAAAGTTAAAGTAACCGTGCATATAATATAAAATTACTAACCACCTACTTGAAAAATCTGATCTTTGAGTAGCAATTGAACTATAGAAAAACACTAAAACGGCTCTTCTGAAAATTATTGATTTTATCACCTAGTCAATTTCTCTTGTATGCCCACGATATGTTAATCTTTTTGGTTTATTTTTTTCTTTCTTCACGATTATGTTATACCGTATTTATATGCTATAAACTTTTAAACCATCAAAAAAGGAATGGCCCACGCTCAGACGCTGAAGTTTATGTGGCCATTTTTTTCAAATTATGTTATAGCTTAATTTTAAGATGTATTTTTTAAAGTGTATTTTTGGAATTAAAATTATATGTAAATATATGTATGGAAAAATAAACAAAAAAAATCGAATACCAAGTAGGTGCACTAGAAGTAAAAAATTGTTTTTTGTATCAATTCTTGAACCAAATTTGAAATGCATTAACCTTTATCCAGGATAGATAGGTATGGAAATAAGTTTGAACAAATATTTGATATTTTCAATACAAACTTTGTCAATGCATTAAAATATAAATGCCTAGATATACATTTTCTCTTCTCTTAAATGCTCCCTTTCCCTGTTGTATTTTGTTAATTAAATTTTGCTTAACCGTTTTCTTGGAAATGTGTACTGCAGACTACATAATACTTATTTTTTTAGCATGGACTAAAACACGGGTAAAACAGTAGTCAGTTTAATCTGTTTACCATATTTTTTTATCGTTGACTTCTAATGTAGTAATTGTGATAATTTACAATTCATAATACAAACAAACAAACAATCACGCCGATTCCTGGTAGGGTCAGCAGAGAGGATATAAAGCCATATCACTCTGTATTATAGTCACATCTCACTTCCTCATTATATATTTCTAGATCTTCCCAGATTTTTTCAACCATCAACATTTGTGTCGTAAATCTTTTTAGCCGTTCTTTCGCTGTCCATTCGCTCTACGTGTCCAAACAACTTTCTTGATTTCGTCTACTATACTTATATATATATTTGGATCATTTATTTAGCGCCGTTTTTGTGAAAATCACCTCAAGGGCGCTGTACAATAAATAAATATTCCACCACGTCTTGCAGCTACAGAGCGCATGGACGGTTGGGATTCTTGTTCTTCGTCTCCAATCATGATATACAGGAGCTAGATTACAGCACGTCTTGTAGCTACAGAGCGCATAGACAATGAGAAATCTAGCCCCTATTTACATTTTTTATTTGACAATAAAGGTTAGAGATTTAGTGATATTTGAAAAAATTATATAAAAAACAAATTTATAAAAATAGAAGTTAGATAACAACAAGTCTTGCAGCTACTGGGCGCATGGAAGGTTGGAACGGCTTACCTCAGCTTTACATATTTACTTTATTATTAAACCATCGTAGTTGTAGTAATGAGTCGTGATAACTAAAACTTTTTTTTAAATGTACAAAATAAATACTTGTATTTTTTATCTAATAAATAAAATTGCGTATTATTTTTTTAATGAATATTTTTTCTTGTCCGATTGGAACGAAACATAATTATCACTGAAAATAAATATTGAAGCTTAAAGCTGCTGTCTGAAAAATTGTAAAACGTTGTAAGGAAAACTGGAAAATACAAGTATTCTAAAGTAATAGTCATATTCGTTTCAAATTCTACCGAGAGATGTCAGCTGCGTGGGTAATTTATTATACGTTCAAATACAAAAATGGCTTCAGCGTTATTCCACGCTATATAGTATTGAAATATTGTACATGTCTACATAGATCAATAGTAACACTATTTATTTAAATTCTTCGATTAACTATCTATCTATCTATGTCTCGGGATTTACAGGTCTTATGACCTGTCACTGGCTGTTTTAGTGGCCACTTAGATGGAAAAGTTGAGGAAATTGTTACAGTGTGTAAAGTGGCCACTTAAACCAGCCAATGACAGGCCATAAGGCCGGTAAATGCCTAGACTCCCATATTCCCTTCTTTAAAATGTTTTCCCTCTATGTTGCAACAAATTTAAAAATAAGAGATCACTCTATTCGGTATAACACTCATCTTACTGTCTGTGTTGAAAAATCTTACTGTTACCTGTTTTTTAATATTTTTTTCATTTCATTAAATTGTATATTTGATCTATCAACAATGTTTTGAGTTTGTCCAATTTTTTATAGACAAGGACTGGATTCAACCCCCTAGGTAGCTGTTAACATCAATATTTATTTATTTATTTTTATTTATTTAATTTTACAATACGCCCAAGGGGCATTTACAAAAAATATACAGTTAAGTACAAACATAGTGCGTAAAAATTTAAAAGATAAACAATGCTTTTTTGTATACATTTAGAAACAATAAGAAGCATACTGCCATGCAAAATAAAAAGTGAAACTTTACATAGTAAAAAAGAAAAAAAGAATTTTATATAGATATAATAAAAAAAATTGAATTAATAAGCAATTTGTAAATAACTTGTAAAGAATTCAAACAAAAAAATAAATACATTTTCATATACTTATAAGTACAAAAAAAATAGTATCAACAAATTATTGTTAAAAACAAATAATGAAAATTAGTTAACAGTAAGTATATATGTGAAAATAATATAATATACGGTACACAAAAATATTTGATAAATTAATATCATAAAGAGATAAGATAATAATAATACACATCAAAAACAGAGAAAGAATTTTATAAAAAAAGAAAGTTTTATTACGACATTAATAATTTGTTTCAAACACTGCATTTAAGAACGTTTTAAAATTGATAATTGTCGTATTAAAAATGTCTATTTCACAAGTAAATTTGTTGGCTAAGGAATTTAAACGCGGAATCAGAGAGTGTCGTGCGTAGTTAGTACCCACGTATGTACTCGTAGTTGCAAACAACTCCGTACTTCTGGTGACTCGATTAGGTATTTTGAAGTTAATGAGATTCATTTCATATTACAACAGAGACGATGAACATTTCAGAGAAGGGAATGTCTTGATGCGCTTTGAAATATATGTATGTTTTTGTAATAATATTTAATTTTTATTATTGCTATTATTTAATTATGTGCATGCTTCCACTTTCCATTATGTTGTATTTCACATGTTATTCAAATATATTTTATATGTATTCTATTATAATGTTCTTCCGCCAGTTTTTCATTTTTCTTTTGAAATATTGTTTGATATCAGTTAACTTAATTTTATTTGGAAGCATATTAGCAACCTACAAAATAGCTGGCTGGGGGGGTTGTGCGGCATCCATTTTAAAGCCTCCTATTATTTCGCAGAAATTGTTATTGAAAATAATATTCCGCACCCTCAAACATACATAAAGGTGCTGTTTATGAGACAACTGTACCTAAAAAAAAGCACTTACACACTTCTGGTCGAACAATAAGGAGAGGTCTCGGCAAAATCTCCGTACGAGGTTTTCCCAGAGCACGAATTATGTCATACCCAAAACCCGTACGACTTTTGCTCAGAGGCATTTATCGCACCGAGAGTGTTCAAAATTTTGGAAGAGCGTATTAAGCTCTCAAGAACAAAAACTATTTTTAAGAAAGGAGTTATTAAGGACTGGATTATCCTTAGTGGGAGGGATTTGAGTAGAAAACTCCTTGATGATTTTCTGAATGTTTGAATTTACCGTTTACCATATCGATGTGCCGTATATATGTTTTTTTTTAAATTATTTTTTATGTTTCTGATCCTATATTTGTGATGACCCGACCCATCTCAACACATGACTTTTGATCCCATGGAGTTAGGACTTATGTCTCAAATAATGTACAGTAAACGTATGAATGTAAATGAATAAATAAAATAAATAAATATTTAACCACATATTTGGCAGAAAAATAATCCTTGAACCTTTGTCCCAATGTTGTGTTTTACTGAAAAGTTAATATTGATTATGAACAGTAATCATCATCATCAAACTCTAAACCGCATTGGTGCATAGGGCACTGCATTGTTAAATAAAACTCAACGCATTTCTAAAAAAAAAAGTAAAACTACCTTTGAAAACAAATATTTTTTGTTGATCTTTCCGGGAATCGAACCCGGATCTCAAGCACGATAAGCGAATTTGCCAACCACTTCGAGGTATGCGTTTCTTCACTCGATTTCCTTTATAAGAATTTTACCTGAGAGCAGCCATCGGGTCAAAAACACTTGTTCTGAACTGTATTCTTCATCCGCCCGGACACAGACAACTGTATACAGTATATGCACAACTGGAAATACAAATGAAAAATAAAACAACTTAGTTTTTATGAATAAATCACCTTTAAAACTAATCGCAAGTTTAAATTACTTTTTAATTATAAATTCAACCTTTGACTCCGTATTCCTTTACTTTTTCTTGCCTCTGTGCTAAAAATTTCCTCTTGAAACGCTCCTCTACAGGAGCTACCATCGTTTTATCCTAAGTAAAAGATGAGTGATTTGAAACACAGGTATTTAAAAACAAAAATGAAATATATGTATAATTAATAACTGTATAATTTCTTTTTCAAATGCATTTTCTATCTGTATATTTATTTTATGTGTATATATTCATTTATCTTCTATTTATATATAAGGCAGTGTTCGTACGTGTGTCCTCGATTGACTAAATAACTACTACCTCGATTTACACGCGGTTTTTGTAAAATGATGAGTTTTGCCATGGGCATGTTTATGGCTCTTTAAATCTTCAATCTGTTCGGTAGAAGTAAAGAACGTAATTTTTTATTCATCCGCCTACCAAGGCTGCATTCAACGAGAATGCATATACTAATTCATTTTAATATCTACTTATTTTTTTGTTTTTTCCGGATTTTTGGCAATTCTAAAATAAGCAAAGTTTGACATTTTCAAAAATAATTATATACTAGCATGTAACAGTCGGTTTTCGCCGACTGTTACATGCGTAGAAATTCAGTTAATTTATTAGAATCTTTGACTGTGAAATTTCATCCCTTCGAGCCTCACAATTAATTTTTAGCCGTCCGTAGCAATCCAAATATAATAATGAACCGAGTTGTGGGCCCGTGGTTAGTGTCGCGGACCCACAGGTCAGAGGTCCGTTCTACCACAACTTGGTTCCTATTTAAATTATTATGAAAATAAAACTTTGTTATTTGTATTACACAATTTTTATTGTTTTACAAGAACAATACTATAGTTTTGGGAGAGCACTCCTCCCATCGACGGGTGATATAAAACTAATATAGTAAACGCAGAATATTGTTCGCAATGTCATTGAATTAAAAAAAAAAAAAAAAAACAATTAATCAGTGAAACTTAGAGCAGGGGGGGGTTTTTCCTCTTATCTAAGGTGTTAGCGTATAAATGAATAGTTATCTAAAGTACAGATATGAAAACATGATCAATGAGGGGAAGGACGTTAAGTCGAATTTGTTCCTTAAAATTTAGCATATAAGTGGAAGTTACAATGATTTAGTCTAAGATTTAATACGTGGGAAGACATCGCTCGGCCAAGAGAGTGTTATATGATTATAATTCGTTGAAAATGACCCCCAAAATTGAAATATTTGGGTAAATCAAAGAACACAAATATTTATGTTTTTTTTTTTAATCTGTCACTCAGAAGAACGCAACCAAAAATACACAGTAAATATACTAACTATCCCGGTGGCCTCCGTGGTGTAGTGGTTAAGACGCTTGACTCACGCACGGGAGTTTCCGGGTTTGATTCCTGGTGAGAACACAAAAATTAAATGCGATTTTTTACAAAAAGTCGAACAATCGGTAGGGTGCTAACCCGATCTTCCCGAGATCTACCGATTTTTGATGAAATCTACTGATCTACCGAATTCAATCAAAATCCTACCGATTTTTCAACATTTCCATTTTTTTCAAAGATTTTCTTGAAAATATTTATTTGTCCCCAAAATAATCTACTTATTAATGAATAAAACAAATAGTCGCTTTTTCTGTTTTCTCAGATAGCTTTTTTTCTGCCTGTCTATTATTATTACTTTTTATTATATTTCTTACACCACAACAGGCCAGGAAGCTCAATTGCAGATGTGAGCTGTGGCACAGAATAATCACATTTTGAACATTTTGAATTTGAATTTGTATTCTCACCGGGAATCGAACCCGGAACCTTCCGTTCGTGAGTCAAGCGTCTTAACAACTTCACCGCGGAGGTCGCCTATTATGTTACATATATTACGCCTTTATATATATTATTAGGAATATATTAATCAGTGGTCGTACATAATAGAAACGTTGATTTATTAATTGGTTCTCCGTTATTTTCAAAGCTGATGAAAAAAAACTTAGTAATTTTTTTGATAATTTCATAGTTTCTATTTTATTAAACGGAATGTCACCAGATCACTTAATAATAAAAGAAAACGTTTTTAACGTAAGTATTTTCTGCTCAAATTTAGTACCCTATTTCAACGATTAGTAGTTAATATTTTACTATCGAGCTTAAAATTACGATAAACGTAAAAACTCATTGAAATTATGTGAGTATGAAAAACAAAGCATAAAATTTATCGTTTTTGAGCAGAAATCAACCGTATATGGAACAATCAATGAAAATATAGACAACACAAAATAATGTTTTATATAACAAACATACATTTTATGATTGATTTCTTTCATTTTAGCACAGCAAAGTTCAATACTTTTTACGTTTAAATATTACAACAGTTATATAACCTTAAAATATCGGACAGCGCGTTCCGTATGTTTACGCGTCGACAATAGTTGTTGAATTACATAAGAAACGAAAGAGACTGCCAACTTTGTAGAACGTTATCTCTGTCGTACCAGGTTTAAAATAATTCACTGACAGAGACAGCGCTTTACAAAACGATTTAGAACCCATATGTGTTCCTACAGTTTTGGATGACTTCAACCCAAGTTTAAAACACGAAAAATTAATCATATTTATTTAAAGAATAAAGGTCAATTTCCTTTCCGCCAATTTAGTCGATTGTTCAACATAGTGCAGCAGCATGAAATAACGATAAGGTGGATTCATTAATGTATTTTTTAAATTATTCCATTTATCAATAGGCAGGAAAACATATGAGACAGTACACCATGAGGCCGACTTATCTGAACTCGATTTCTTTTGCAAAATTTTTACCCGTGAGTAGAAACTAAGTTAATAAAACCAAAAAAAAAAATATTAACTAACTAACTAACCATCACGCCATTTCCCCGGAGGGGTAGGCAGAGAGGATAGAACGCCACACCACTCTGTCCTGGCACACTTCCTTTGCTTCCTTCACATTCATACATCTTCTCATGCACGCACGTCGATTATTCCGACTTTTCACATGACCACTTTCAAGAATTTGTTGTACTTGATCATGCCATGTCTTTCTCGGCCTTCCTCGACTTCTACAACCAGACACATTCGCATCATAAATCTTTTTAGCCGTTCTTTCATCATTCATTCGCTCCACATGACCGAACCATCGCAAAAGACCTTTCTTAATTTTGTCGATAATGCTTAACTCAGCCTTGCATTCTGCTCTAATTTCGACATTAGGGCACCTATCATACATTGTTTTTCCGCACATTCGCCTGAGGGATCGCATTTCAGCAGCATTCAGTCTACTTTCGTCCCTTTTTTTCCAACTCCATGCTTCGCTTCCATACATCAGGGTTGGTACCAGAACTCCATTATGAACTGCTAATTTAGCCTCTTGCGATAGACACTTATTTGCTACGACAGACTTTAAGGCACCATTAACTCTGTTACCGGCACTAACCCTCCTTTCAATATCCTTGTCTATATTTCCATCTCTAGTAAACATACTACCCAGATATACAAATTCTTTGACCTGTTTCAAACTATCTCCATTTACTACAATCTTACATTCAGTCATAGTTACATTTCTTTCAAAGACCATGACGTTCGACTTTTGCACATTCATTAGCAAATCACTCTCCTTGCACACTTCGTAAACCTTTGTAACCAAGGATTGCAGTTCCTCTTCGCTGTCAGCTTGGAGGACTGCGTCATCGGCGTACAGAAGTTGTATTGTATCCACTTATCCTTATTTCACCGGTCCAATTGGTTTGACATGGCGACACAATCAATCATTTTTAAACTAATAATATTATTGATTTGAATATGAATTATTTTTAGTTTTGGAATTACTTAGATACCTACTTACAAATGAAAAGTAACATGTTCTTTCTTAGGTTTATCCTAACGGTTTTTTCACGCTTTCACGACACAATCAGGCATTTTGGTTTTGAATTAAATGTCAAGCTAACATCAAACCCTGCTGGCGGTAAAAGAACGACTAAATACGCGTTGGGCATGATCCGCACAAAAGAGCGTTTGGCCATGAGAAAGGTGTCATAATTTTATAGGGCTCGGGGTGCGTCTATGAAAAAAGAAAGCCAAATTTATTTCTATGGTTACATAAAAGCATTATGCAAGGTTTTGTGAGTATACTCAATAATATTTTATCTTAAGAGGAAACGCGATCTGACTTTTCGTCTTACAGACGTATTCCATATTTTTTACCTGTATTATGGCACTAGAGACGTGATTGTATTACTTTATGGATACATACTATTGGCAGGTCCCTAAATATTCTGTCATTTTTATAAATGGTTTATTATGAGTCCTTAAACTGTCCTTAAACCTACCCTCACACCCATATACAATCACACACATACTCGCATACCTACCAAAACCACACTCCACTGTTTTACACACGCATCCTCACACACAAAAAAAAACTCGCACACATGCACTTCTATGAATTATGTTTAACTGAACTGGATTTTTATAATTGTATTTATGTGGAAAACTGATTTGGCTTTATATTATGTTTTTTTTATAATGTTGTGCATATTTTTTTGTATTGCTGTTGTTTTTCTTAATAAACAAAAATAATTAAAAAAAAAAAATAAATAAAATAAAATGAGAACGAGAACCATCCAAAAACCGGTAGAAACACCCAGTTTTATCTGCTGTCTTCGGGCGCATGGTAAACAAATATATGATAACTATTTTTGAAAAACGTAAAACGTACTGATACAGAAAATTATATTCTGGTACTCTGTCTGAAAAAATTAAAAAAATCTATTCAGATTTGAGGTACAGAAAATGGGACAAAAAAGTTGAGTTTGTCTATTTTAATTGGGCATAAGCAGTTCGACATACAGCTGTCGTTTTTGCACAGTATCGGAGGGTATCTGCAAGACAAAAAATCAATTTTCAAACATATCCTCACAATTCATGCAATCCGAAACACAAAAATAGTTACGCATACGTGCATATCTAATTTTAACACAATGCTATAATTGATATCAAACTTTCGATCGTGTTCATTTAATCTATACACGAGTATGTACTCAAATCTAGTAATAACAAAGCATTCCCGAGTTCAGCTAATTTACGAATCTAATCATATGTTTAAGGCAAACACGGCTAAATCATTTTTTTAAATAAGAGAGATAATATATGAAGTCTTGTATCCTACGAGTATGTACACTCGTATTACATCATAGCCACATAAGGGTTAAGATAATCAAGTCAACCCCTAAAAAAGCTTTTAAATAATTATGTATGAAAAAAATGTTACTTTATATATTCAATATAAAGTAACAATATATAGGTGATGTTTTTTTACAAAAAATAAAGATGTTATTACATGAGACAAAATTTGTATCGTCAAACTAAATATCATCATCATCATCACCTTTCCGACATTATGATAGTATCAGAGACATCGCATTGGTTGGAAAGGGATTAAAACAAACGATCAGCAGATCTTACACAGTGGTTCTTAACCAGTGCACCGCGAGTTTGTTGAAAGGGCACCGCAAACATTACTCCGAATAATAACTCCGCAAGTGACGTCACAAGTTTTCATCGGAAAGTTCTGTTGATTGGTGAACTGGCTTCCCGGAAACCGGAAAAAATAAATAAAAAATCTTTTAATAAAAACGTACTGCTTTCATTGACGTCACTGGTTCATATGAACCAACTAATGGTGTGTCAGCTGTGAAGGATATCCGGTTGGCTCACCGTAAACGAACCAATGGGAAGAACTAACATAGAACAACCTCTGACGTCACACGCGGAGTTATTTTAGAAATACAAAAAAAAACTTTTTAAAAAAATAGCGCTGATAATACGATAGTAGATAAAAAAAATACAAAAAAGACACTGAACTTCCCCATTTTTATAAGGGAAATTTTAGTTACAAGTTTTTATGTATGTTTAGTAAATATTTTAATTTAATTTATTTTTTTCTTTATTTCTTATGTATTCTTTTAATTATAATAATAAAATTGCGTGTTTAATTCCACTTTTAAATTATGATTTTTACGAGTGACATGGTTTCGTCATAACCGAGATCATTAGATTGGTTAAATTCTCATGTTATTACAAGTGCAAGCAGAAATTACCAATCATGATTTTTGGTAATTATGGGAATAAACGAGTTTAAATTAAACGAATTTAAGTCAAATGTAAAAGTAATAATAGTAAAAACGCATTTGAATTAAATATATTTAGATTTTATTAAATATGAAATCATTAAATACATATCGAGAGATTACTTTGAAAACTGGCTAAGTCAGAATTTTTGTTTGTTGGCAAATCAAGATTGAAGTTTTAAATAGACACAGACTCATAGTTTTGCTATTTAGTACACTTTGATTTTCAGTTTCTTTTGCTTTACACACAAAACACTAATAATGTATTATGTTTATATGGAAGTGTTTTGATTTTGAAAATATTTCATGTAGCAGCTGTTCAAAAACTGCATTGATCAATACACAACTATCGATTTTGTAAAAGAAAATATATGTCAATGAACTTGGTTTTTTATTAAGTAAAAGATACATACATACAATTGTACCTGAAGCGTAAGACTGATCATCTTACTGTTATTGATATACCAATGCAGTGCCCTATGCACCTGTATGTGCAGAAAGGGAACGATGATGATGAGTTATTTACGACTTTATGGAAATGGACTAAAAATTTGATTATTTGAGTAAATTATAAGAACTCAAGTATTTCTCTTTTCTTTTTTAAGAAAAAAAAAGCATATCTTCTTTTTATTAAACTCATTTATTCCCATAATTAAAAAACCACTGCTTGCTTTTGTATATGTATACTCGTATTTTGCAAATGAAATTTGGTCACATAGAACGGCTCTTCTCCTGTATTTCATTGATAATAGTTCTAGATAACTATTTGTTACAATTGTTAAAAATGGTTTAAACTTCTTTATTGAAATTTTTTTTTCTTTTTCGTTTCTTTTCTTGAATTTTTTGTAAGTTTTTATTATTATTATTTTTATACATAAATATATACCATTTACCTAAGTATAAGTTTATAATCATAGTACATATGATTTTTTAAATATTTTTATCGTTTATTGTAATTTAAAATTGTTTTCTTAGTTTTTTTTTAACTGGTTCAAAGTATTTCTAATAACAAATTATTATTTTTATCGATAATTCTATAACTGGTAATATAATATTTTTTTATAAAGTTTATCTTTTTTAGACTTTCTCAAATATTTAATCATAATATTGTTTTATATGCTCTGTATTACTTGTAATTATACTTATATGTATGTATATTTAACTGAATTCGTAACTCATATGTAAATGGCACTTTGTGCCGTTCATTTCAATAAAATAAAAAATAAAATAAGATTTTTCGTCTCCCACCAGTCACGACAAAATCCGGTATCTCGTGAAAATTATCAATAAAAGTGGAATTAAAGCATTATAAATAGATGTTTTTATTATTATAATCCAAATGCTGTTCCACTAAAAAATGTTAGTCCAAAAACTCAATTGATATTATGTATTGTGTTCACATTGTAATAATGTTATATCGGCATATTTTTTTTTGTTTTCTGATTTTGGTGCAAAGCAATTTCTTCTTATAAGCAAAAGTGCACCGCGACGAAAAGGTTAAGAACCACTATTCTAACAGATGCTAATGGTAGCAATAGGCCAGGTGCACGGCAGGTGGTTGGTCACGCTTAGAGCCTCGTCCCCGAAATCCCGGGATCGAATCCAGCCGCGAGGCACCTCTGCAAAATGCTCAGCAACCGATATACCCAAACGCACATGATTGTGCAAGGGAAACTGCATTGGTACACAAATGCAGCGTATTTCGATCATATGTTACATGAAGGTAAGGCAATTAATATTATTCTTCATGTCTAGGGATAGTGAACTATTGCAGTAAATGAACACGGCTATTTTTTTCAGTAACAATTTATTTATATTAATTTGCAATATGTTTATTTATTATCATGTACAAATATTAAATAAAATAAAAAATATTAATTAAAAAAATAAAAAATCGTTTGGAAATGCCCTAACAAGGCAAAACAATTGTCACGAAATTTTTGTTTTTATTTTTTTATATTCGTAAAAATAAAATAAAGCGTTTAGTAGACTCAAATCAGTGTTTAATTTCTAATATTATAAGTTTAAATATGGAGTTCTACAAAATAAACACCAAATCCATCAATATAAACAATATTAATAAAAAACTAATGTTAAAAACCAATTCTTTTTTACTTTACCGGGAATCAAACGCAGTACGTTAAGATGGTAGACCAACGCGCCAACTACTACTCTACGAGGCGGACATTCAGCCATAGAGTCGAAAACATTCGTCCGTGATGCTGGTTCCAGTTCACTCACAGGACTGTATTCTTCATTCGTCCGAACGCGGTTAAAAGGCGGAAAAATGCACAACACCCCTATCTATTGAATACAAGTTTATTCTTTTTTACAAGTTGTACATAATTTACCTCGGCAGAGTTTTTTGAGGCAAGGAAATATTTAAATTTAAACTCTATAATAGGCCTGTTGGCAGGTAAAAAGTATGGCGTCGAGAGAAATTAAATTTGCTTTATTTTTAAGAACACATTTTTTTTTTGAAAAAACGTTAGAGTGTTTGGCAAAAAACTCATTTAGGAACATTTTTATAATACTATTATTGTCCAAAATATTTCTTAGCACCAAGGGCGAGGTTATTTTTTTTGTTAAAATTATTTGTATTATTATGTTTCTACATCTATTTTGTTAATCTTAATAACTCCCTTGTAATCAAATAACTTGTTAATAAACATTTTGACAAACACAACATATTGCAAGTTCACAGGCATGGGTCATTTCTGATTGTGTCACTATGAACTGTATCTCCGCAATCAAGTAATGTAGTATACGTAAAATATTTTTAATAAATAAACACAAATAAATCGTTGTTTATTTATAATAATAATAATGTGTACAAAAAACAGAATAAAGATAACACTGCGTAAAATAATATTTTTTCACCTCTTTTTTAAAAATCAAAATTTAATTTACGAATTATTTACATTGTCTGCGTCAGGATACATTTTAATCAACATAAGTAGTATTATTTATGAAAAATATTTTTTTTTTTTTTACTCAATGGTGTTAAATATTTGTATATATAACCACTTACCGACTTTTCTATGTCTACCCGTCTCTTCATCGGGACACCATTAAACTAACATGCAAAACCCAGAAACCGGTAGACATGGAAAAGTCGGTACTTGGTTGTACAGAAATATTTAATAACATCTTATGAAATGCAGGATTACAAAGCTAATACTTCAAATACTAACTGTATTTCATATTTGCTCATTTTTCATTTTTTTCGTGCCTTATAATGTGAATAATATAAAAAAAGAAATGTGTGTTTCGTAACATGTTGAATTACTCAATTATATAATATCGACGCTCGAAATGAAAAAGTTACCAAGCGAAATATAGCGAAGAGCTGATCAAAGTTTTTTAATTTTTTTTTATTTATAAAAAGTCTTCAATTTAAGCTAGGCCAAAAAAAAATTATTCAATTTTAATGTATCGTATTATCAGCAGTATGATTTTTCAAAGTATTACATTCATGAAATAACTCCGCGTGTGACGTCTCGAGCTCTCTTCCCCGTCTTCTCGAAGAGTTCTGCTGATTGGTGAATTAGCTTCCCGTAATCCAAAAATCTGTCACACCTCTCTTATTGTTTATTTGAAATAAAACTAATTTTTTTTTCTTTGTAAACCGGGCATAACCCGTGTCGAGGCATTTATTTAGATTATTTTTATATTATCTTCTAGTTACAGAAGTTGATATTTTTAATAATATATGCGCATATATACACACAAACAAATGTACATTGGTTAATTTGGATGAACTGGTGACGTCGTTTAAAGTAGTTTGTTATTATTAATATCGTTTTAAATACTTTTTGCATACATTTTTAAGAAACTTCGCCGTACAATTTGATGCTGTAATTTTTACCGCTCGTAAGAATGATTTTATATACAATTTTCCATAGAACTAAACTTCCGCATTGAAAAGGAATTAGACTTATAGTTTTTAATGTGCGAAAATTTTTGGTTAAATATTTTATTTCAATACATTTAAAGAAGTCTTTTTTTTGTTTAAACCAAGCGACAGGTTGTTACATAAACCCTGATGAATTGAGGGCATTGGAAACAAAAATAGCAACCTACAAAAAAAATTATTTTTTGGTTATGATGTCATTCTGTAGTTTATCAACTTTATTTTTATAAAAATCATGAGTTGAGTTGCAAATGTAGTCTAAAATCATACTTCCGATGGTTTGAAAATAGTCTTTGGAAGCATAGCAATATCCATCAGCCATTTTATTCGACCAATGACAGGCTTGAGATTTAAATCTTCAAAATGGCCGAGCCATACAAATATTAGGAAAGATTTTTGAATTCGTGTTTCTCTTAAAGCTTATTTATTATCTTAAAGTTTAAGTTCAGTGAAAATAACATTTCTAACATGAAGACTCTCTTTGGCATAAGTGTAGCAGTTTTTGTTATTTTTCTCGAAAACAGCATAACGGGAGTTTGCTATCTTTGACTACAATGCCCGCAATTGGTATATAAACAAAAATACTAACAGTTCATTAAATTCATATTTAAAAAGTACGATCAAAACAACGTAACATATTGCAAACAACATGATATAAGAAAAATATGCACATACAAAGAAATAGTAATTATCTCAGAGAGATTTTATTTTACTTATTTTGATTTATTTATATATATGCCCAATGGGCATTTTTATGGACACATAAAAATGCCCATTGGGCATATATATACAAACGGGCTTGATGATTTTTGGGCTTTCCAAGGACATTTGGCTCAAATGAGAAATTATGCCCTGTTTCTATGTAGTGCTCTGCAAGAGCTGATTTATCCGGGTAGCCCAACTTGCATGCACTCTTGTGCTCTTTTATTCTTGTCATTATGTTTCTGGCAGTCTGCCCTATGTAGACTGTTTCACAGCTTTTGCAATTTAATTTATATACTCCATCTGTTTCAAGTGGGTCCCGATCTTTTACTGATTTTAGTAAGTTTCTTACTTTTGAGGTCGTACCGAACACTGTCCTTATGTCCCGTTTCTTAAGCGTTTTTGCAATTCTATCCGTGACATTTTTGACATAGGGAAGGAACGCTATTCTTTTATCCGTATTAGCATCATCCATCTTGGAAATATTCTTTGGATTTGTTACCGACATTATTCTTCTTTTTATATCCTTCTTTTCATAGCCATTACTTTCTAATACTTTTGTCAGTATATTCAATTCCTCTTCTAGGTTACTTTCTTCACAAATACGTGTTGCCCTTCTGGCCAGCGTGTTTATGATGCCTAATTTTTGAGATGGGTGGTGATGTGAGGTAGCATGGAGATACCGGTTTGTATGTGTGGGTTTTCTATACACCGTATGTCCCAGTCTGCCATCTTCCTTTCTGCTTAATTTGACGTCTAGAAAAGATAGGCTTTTGTCCTCCTCTACTTCCATAGTAAACTGTATTGCCGGGTGGAGATTATTTAGGTGGTCTAAAAACACTGTTAATCTTTCTGCACCATGATTCCAAATGACAAATACGTCATCTACGTATCGAAGCCATACTTTGGGTGCATATGGAGCTGTGTCCAAGGCCGTTTCTTCAAATGTCTCCATGAAAAAGTTTGCTAGAACCGGCGATAAAGGATTGCCCATAGCCACTCCTTCTAACTGTTTAAAAATTTCATTTTCAAAAGAAAAGTATCCATTTGTTAGGCAGTACTCAAATAAAGCGCACATGTCTTCACTAAAAATCTCTCTTATAAGTACCATTGCGTCATTCAGGGGCACATTCGTGAAAAGTGACACTACGTCAAAACTGACTAATATATCATCCTTCTCAACTTTTAGCTCCTTTATTGTATCCACGAAATGTGAAGAATCTCTGACAAATGAAGTGGTTTTTCCCGTGTGTTTTTGAAGGAGACTTGCCAAGTATTGTGAGAGTTTGTATGTAGGAGCACCTATAGTGCTTAATATTGGCCTCAAAGGAGTGCCTTCTTTGTGTATTTTTGGTAGTCGTATAGTGCTGGAGTTTTCGGAGCTTGTATAAATTAAATTGCAAAAGCTGTGAAACAGTCTACATAGGGCAGACTGCCAGAAACATAATGACAAGAATAAAAGAGCACAAGAGTGCATGCAAGTTGGGCTACCCGGATAAATCAGCTCTTGCAGAGCACTACATAGAAACAGGGCATAATTTCTCATTTGAGCCAAATGTCCTTGGAAAGCCCAAAAATCATGTTATTACTCTAAGTTTTCGTGCGCCTTAAACGTAGACCCCGCAGGTAATTTTGTCCTGTATTGATTTTTAATTCTTGCATACCTATACCGAAGGTAAGTAGTGGGCTAATAATCTTAAGACGGGAACTAAGCTAAAAGGGATTCCTTAAATGCCAACTAAACCTTTTGAATTTACGGCATGTGTTACGACCTTTCTACATCTTTTCACACTGGACAAACAATTATACAAGCTAAGGACAGCGCACGTCACCTGTTCCCTTCCGGATTCGAACACAACGCCAAGGATATTGCAACAAGTAGAATAAAACCAAATACATATTTTTTCGGGTATCCTTCACACAACTTTTCTAAGAATTTAATTTAATTTTATAAAATACTTGGTCCTTTTTTATTTTCATCGGCGCGGTGTTTATAAAACATAATGCTTTAACCCAACATTTCACTACATATTTGCATTTTTTTTGTTTGGAGTGAAACTTCAGTGCTAATTTATTAAGTTTTTTTCAAATGTCATTTATTGATTAATAAATCGTTTTTTTGGTTTATGTGTTTTAGCTGAATTTTGATTTGTATTCGACATTATTTTACATTTTCTACAAACCAGATGGTTTTTAAAAGAAACTTGACTTATTTGATTAATGTGAATCTTTATCGTCAGAACAAAATAACATATTTTTAATAGTGTCACAAGTGCTCTTATTATCGGCAAATTAATTCTAAAAACCAGTTTTTTATATATTTTCGTTAATTTACATTTTAATAAAAAGACATATGTTGGTATGGTGTTTTTAAAATAATCAGGTAGGATGTTTTTTGTGAATAGGTATCTGAACATTGTTTTTCTGTCACTCTCTTGCAGATGCCTCCCCGATACAGAGTGAAAAAGACTACATGACTGAACGACGTTACGAGACGGACTTATTTTGGCTAACTGAAATCGACAAAATCGACTTTTCACGGTCCCGTTTTCCGCACAGAATACTGAATCAAAATTTCTGTATTGTGCTTTTTCGGAATTTAAAAAATTATTTTTGTTTTTTTTTGTTGACTTGAGATTTTTCAACATTTTTCCTTTTTTTTAAAAATTATTTTCTCTTCTGAAACTTGTAATGTAATGTAATTAGTACAATAATTTTATTTACCGCGAATACATTTATTTTTTCAATTATTCTAACTACTCTGTAAAATTTCCTTATAAATTTCAAAAATCAAATGCATAACTCATATTTTTCATCGGATTTTATACATGGGACCTCACTAGAACCCATATTTTTTATTCATTATTTATTAATACAAAGATACATAATATTACAAAAAATAAAAACGTATCTCTAACTCCATGAGACTAAAAGCCCTGTCTTGGGTTGAAATAACATAGTGAAAAGTGGAAGCATAGATATTATAAAGAATACAAAAAATAATATTATTATATAGACAAAAGTTTTAATCAAACATATGGAGAATATAATAAATAGTATTAAAATCCTTTAGAATAACAATTAATTCTACTGAAGATATAACATTTTGTTGTTTATTAACATTTTGAATGGAAAATAAAAATTTATTTTACTTTCTTTTAAAACTTTTTCTGCAGAACGTAATAAAGTATACGTAACGTTCAATTACACGTTATTTCATTTACAATAAAGCCTTAAATGTGTAGGTACAAGCAAATACAAATTAAATACATAAAAAAACAATAGGCACCTTCATAAAAAAATAGATTAAAAAATTGAAAAACAACACTCCTCTTTTACCCCTGGCACACCCTTGAGAGCTTTTTATATGTTATGCAATTGACACTAATTAACAATGCGGAAATATCATTTTTTTAACAATGATAAATTAATAAGGGTCTACAAAATACAATACTGTCGTTTATTATATAAATAAAACACGCGTGATACTTTAATCCACAAATTTGGAATATCCAGTGACCGGTTTCATCGCTTTCGCGACATCTTCGAGACTGGTATCTTTATTAAAGAGTTAAATGTATTTATACAAAACAGAGGCAAGGATAGATAATTCAAAGTTATGTGTAAGTAAATTAAATAAAGTTATTTTTATCTTAAGGATCATTATCAACAAATTTTCTTTGGGTTAACTAATGAATTGATATAATGTTATTTTCATGAGTTAAAGTATTTTATTTTATTTTTGGTGTCCCATCCTTCGTGAGTGTGGTTTTGTAAATAATGATTTCTGAAAAACAAAGGGTAAAAAGTAATTAGTAAAATTATATTACAATGGGTAAAATAATGGAGAATGCACATGTGTTATCTGTTCATTAAGTAAAAGGCAATTATGCCGTGTATGTTAATAAAAAAAAAAAAAAAAAAAAATTCTACGTCGGGTTTATTTTTTAATCTATTAATTTCGAGAATTTCTAATTTGTCAAGTGAACTTCCAACAAGAATTTTCACTTACAAACTTAAATGTTTTACAATACTGTCGAGTAAAAGTTTTTTTTTTTCAATTTATAATTTTAAATTCAGAATCAATTTTACTGATGATTGAATTGTGAATTCTATTTCCCTCAAATTAAAATGTTCAAAATCCCATGAGAAATAAATAAAGGAACTTTAGTAAAAATGCCTTTTCTGTATTAATAACTATTATGCCTATTGCAGACATTTTATTACTTAATCATTTCATAATTTCAGAGAAAATAAGTTAAATAATACTCAAACTGCATTATAACCACATCAAACTAATTCAATTTTCACTGTAATTCAAATAAACTTTAGGAATGTTTCGAATAGTTGAAATTGCCATTTTTTATGACATACATGAACGCGGCAGGCACCGGCTTTTAAAATTCTTCATAAATTATCTGCTTCTTCTTATCAGGCAGTTTCTCTCCACCGCCTGGATATAGGCCTCTTCCAAAGTTTTCCATGTTTTTCTGTCCTGGGCACTTTGTTTCCATCCATGGCCCACGAGTTCGACAACATCACCAGGCCATTTCCTCTGCGGTCTCCCGTTTAGTATTCTGGGGGTCCACCTATCGACTTCTTGTCTCGCCACATGACCCGCCCACTGTCACTTTTGTCTTCCCACTCTTTCTACGATATCGGTCACCTTTGCACGGCATCTTATCTCCTCATTCCTTATTCGGTCTAAAGAGACGCCTAACATTTGACTTTCCATAGACCGCTGAGTGCACTCAATTTTGTGAACGCTTCTCGCAGTGGTGACATGGTTTCAAGACCGTATGTTGCCACTGGCAGAACACACGAGTTGTAGACTTCGACCTTCAGATTATTTGAAATTTCCTTATTTCTGAAAACGTGTTTCAGCTTTCCAAACGCAGCTCAACTTAACCCGATTCGTCTAGGCATTTCCGCAGTTTAATTTAATTTTCTTAATTTGATTTTGATGTCAAGGTTTCTCAACTTTTCTATTTGTTGACTTTTTTGAAGTAAAAGATCTGTATATTTATTATTTTTTATAGTTCTTTTATGTCCAAATTTTTTAGACTAACTGGACCCTCTCCCTAGAAAATTATTCAGATTAAAATTTGTTGCAGCAGTGGAAAAACATTTTTGAGAAGGGAATTAGATGTTTAGGCATTTGGGATGTTTAACAGAGGCAGGATGGTGAATGTAACACTGAGTGTAAAGTGGCCACTTAAATCAGGTCATAAGCCCTGTAGATGCCTAGACTTCCAAACTACCTTATCTAAAATGTTCTTCATCTCTGTTGTAATATGTTAAAAACTTTGTGCCTATCAAACATTTGTTCTAAAAAATTCGTATTTTCTGTCGCAAAAATAGTACAAGATGATCTCTGATATAAGTAGACTCATTTCTTTGATGCATTGAGTAGTGCGAATAGTATAATTTACTTATAGTAGTATAATTAGACTCATTTCTATCCCATCTTTAATGGTTCAAGCAGATTATGTTAAATATTTCTGTAATTTGTACAAATTACTCGAATTTGGTTACGCAGATGAAATGATCTATGAATAATAATCCATTTTGCAAAATATGAGTTCTGTAGCTAAATAATTGGGATAATAATAAAGTTTTTTTGCTCTTCTGAGAAGTTACGCTTTTACGAGTATACTCTTACGAGTATGTCCGCCCATCAAAGAATTATTCTAGCACTTTCTTACCAAGTGAGCTGCTATGAATACACATTTCCTTGCAATTTTACATGTCAACTTATTTTTGTTAACTATCAATGTTATTAACAAATTACAACAGGGATGAAGAATACCTTAAATAAGGGAATATGGTATTCTAGGCATTTACAGGGCTTATGACCTGTAATTGGCTGGTTTAAGTGACCATTTTACACACTGTGTAACATTCACAATTTTGCCTATATTTTAAAATTCTTATTTTTTTTATTCTTCCATTGGTTAATTTTAGTGAAGTTAAAGAGCTTTAATCTTTATTCTTGTGAAGAGATTCATCTGACTGAACTATTTCACATACTAGGCCATCCCTGTTGTAATTTGTTAATCTTAATGACTCCCGAGGGGGTGAAATCCAGTCTTTTGTCTACGAACATTTGGACAATCTCAAATATTGTAATGAAACCAACTGGTCCAAGAAGAAGTTTAAAAATTGTTTTCAGGCGTTGATTCGTTACGTCGGTATACAGAATAATAAGTTAATTTTATTTTAAGATAATTTCAAATAAGGTTCTGCAAGAAACAAAACTCTCGATACTCGTTATAAAAGTTAAGGTTATTTTAAATGAAAATATGAAACTTATTATTCATAGATGGCGCTTTTGTCATTTTTAATTGAAAAATTGCAATTTTTACGTTTATTTTCATTGAAAACTTTACAAAACTTGGTTTGCGTAAACTATACACTACATTCATTGTAAAAAATGCTAAAACAATATAGTTTAGGTCCTATTCACAAAATGGTGTACAAAAAAAAAATTATAAAATAATAAAAGTGCCATATATGAATAATCATTTTCATATTGTCGTTTAGAATCACCTTTAGAATAAATTTATAACAGGAACACATGTAGTGGTTTGACGTTTTCCAAATCAAGATAGTAAATTTTAACTGAATTTTTCGACGATTGGTAAGAAATACATGCAATAAAAGAGGCAAACACAAAATTACATGGATCATTAAAAAGAAAGTTTGAATAATAAAACAAAGATGTGAAGTCAATGATAGAAAATATTATATTTTATTTTTATTTATTTTATTTCATTGGATAGCCAACATACATTTATACATTTATAAGAATCAATTATACCATAAATACATATCATAAAGTCCACATAATATTGTTATTGTAAATGTTGTCACATAAAAATTATTAATAACTTAAAATAACTAATCATACAAAACTTATAATATTACTAGAAATGTAAATGAATATTGGTCACACAGTTGCACATTACAATAAATAATACAACTATAGTTGACCATACAGTGTTCATTTATTATGTGCCTACATACAGAACTGCACATCACCTGCATAATATAGGCTGCGGATTCAAGGCTCAACATCATAACTTAAATTATTTTGGGAAATTTCACTTTTAAAGGAAGTTAAAGATATGTTATTAATATCAATACTATTTAATTTCTGATTACACATATGGCAGGTTCTATTTACAAATGCATTTTGAAAAGATTTAGTTTTACATTGAGAAATTTTAAAAAGAGATTGGTTTCTGGAATATATAGTTGACTATATCATGTCTTCTAAAAAATAATATTTAAGAAAACTAACCAATAATGGTACACAACAACCCTTGTGTGAACTTCAGAAACAGAGAGATTACGCATAAAAAAATGCTCAAATAATTCAAATTATTTATTTATTTCATTTTATTTGGGATTTTTACAGCTATTACATAAACAAAATAATTAGAAAAATCTTAACAATACTAAAGCTAATTAAAAAATCCACTGTAAATATAATGACACATAATATATAAGAAAAGAAGTTTAGTAATTGTATTTGTGTGACGTTTGTATTCATGTGTATGTGAATGTGTGTATGCGTGAATGAATGAGGGAGAGGATAGAATTAGATGTAGAATTAGATGTAGAATGAGAAATCCAAAAAAAATAGAAAAGATGCGTCTGAATTTTATAACTTGTAATATATATAAATAGTTGTTGATGTTTATTTTACAACTGTCTAAAGAAATCATTACATTACAATAATAAATTGAACGAACTTAATTTGTTGCAACAAAGGGAAAACATTTTTAAGATGGGATATGGAAGTCTAGGCATTTACAGGGCTTATGACCTGTCTTTGACACATAGGCAAAATGGTGTATGTTACGCAACGTGTAAAGTGGCCTTTTAAGCTAGTCAACGACAGGTCATACGCCCTGAAAATGCCTAGACTTCCATATTCCCTTCTCAAAAATGTTTTCCCTTTGCAACAAATTTAAACTCCCTAGGGAGGAAATCCAGCCAGTCTGCAAACATTTGGACACACCGAAAACATTCTTGGAAAAATTGATGGTATGAAGTTCAGCACGTATAATGATTGTATTCGTAAAAAATCAATAATCAAGGCAAAGGCCAAGTGTTTATTTAGTGACGCACTTATATTTGTGTTCAGTGGAAATTTATAATCTTTTTAAACGACTGAAGTAAGCATTTATTAACATTTAAACTTATTGCAACAGAGAGGGAAACTATTTTTGAGAAGGGAATATGGAATTCTAGGAATTTACAGGGCTTATGGCCTGTCATTGGCTGGTTTAAGTGGCCACTTTACACACTGTGTAACATTTACCGTTCTGCCCATGTTTGAACATCCACATTTCATAATTTTTTGCATCTGTTGACTTTTGTGAGGTCAATGACAGTTTGTAAGCCCTGTAAATGCCCAGACTTCCATATTCCCTTCTCAAAAATATTTTCCCTCTCTGTTGCAATAAGTCTAAATATGAATAACTCCCCAGGGAGGAAATCTAGCCAGTCTGCAAGCATTTGGACATACTCAAACATTGTTGATTTATTTACATATTTATTGTAAAATTGTCAATGAATCCATAAACTTTTAGAGAATTACTGGGGTAATTTTATTAATAATATTATAATATTATAACAATCATAAATTCGCTTCATTAGTATGGTCCCCTCAGTATAATGTATATATTAATCAAATTGAAAACATTTTTAAAAAATTATAAGGAGCCTGGAATATCGTTTTGGCAACATTGAAAATTATTACGGCGCATCTTTGATCAATTTTAATATAGAATCACTACAAAAAAGGCGCCTTACATGTGTTTTAATTTTTCTTTTCTAAATTCTCAATAAAATTGAGAATTGATTGAATTGAATTGAATTGATTGTTGATTCGCCGCATCTTTTACAAAATATTAGTTACCGTTGTCCTATTCGCTATACCAGATTAAATTCCCTTTTTTATGTACCAACTTCTAAAAACAATTGTACCTCAAATTAATTCATTAGACGTACCTGTAGAAATCATAATGGACTCACTAATAATGTAGACATTTTTAACTGCACGTTGCATTTGTACAGAAAATTTCTTCATGGGGTCGATTATTTGGGATAGTTGCTGAATGTGCATCTTGAGTGGTTTATGCTATGTATATGTGCCGCATGTAGTGCATATGTTTGTGTATGTTTTATATGTGCGTTCATGTGTGTGCGTGGATGGCTCGGAGTGTACATTCTGTATTTTTATTTATTTTAATTTATTACCTCCATGGAAAACGCAAATGTTAACAATTATTCTTTTCTCATTTGAAATTCTTATTTATTTGTTTTTTTTGTAACATTTAATGTTTATATCTTTTGCATAGTTTATAAAAACTTAATTAGTATTTTTATATTTAAAAAAAATTGCTTTTAATAATTATTATATATGACTGTTTGTTTTCTGAATAAAATAAAATAAAAAATAAATAAAAAAACACGTTTATAGTTTTATTCCACTTGTATATATAAATGTTTACCGGTGACCGGGTTTCGTCGTGACCAACATCGACAGACTGGTGGGAGACTAAACAAATTTCTCTGTTATATACAAGTGCAAGCAGGGGTTGATAATCATGATTTCATATAATTATGGAAATAAAAGAGTTTAAATTAAAATCATTAAAGTAGGTAAATGGTAATATCAATTGTATAAATTTAAGTTTTGTTTGAATGTATACACGGTGTTCTTTAAACCCTGTCACATCCGAAACCACGATGATTAGTATGGGCAAGAAGACATATTTGAATATTTAAAAAAATATTTAGAAGAAAGAATTTTTTTTTTAAATCTTAAAAAAAAACAAATGGTTGCGTACTTCTGCAAGCGAAAAACCAAGGAGGTGCGGTTGCGCGGTTGACGGTGTATCAGACTCCCCTTCCTTCCTTCTCGTTTCTTCCCTGCAGAAGTAAGCAACCATTTGTTTTTTAAATATTTTATTTTCGTAAATTTAATTCGTTTTAAAAATGTATTTTAATGAGCCAATATGTCTTCTTGCTCATACTGATCATCGTGGTTTCGGATGTGACAAGGTTTAAAGAACACCCTGTATAATAAAATAATCACTTAATTACCTAGGGCCCGGGACATAGCTGTCGATGGATCTATCAACCAGCGGCTGTTATAGTTTTAAAACTTCATGAAATTATATTATTTACACCAGTTTTTATTATTTACATTCAAACTTAAATTCACTCAATTGTTATTACCTTATCCTCTTTTATTTCCAAAATTGGATAAAATCATAAAACACAACCCCTGCTTGCACTTGCATGTAACATAGAAATTTGTTTAGTCTCCCACCAGTCTGACGATGTAGGTTACGATGAAACCCAGTCACTAGTCAAAATTTATAAATAAAAGTGGAAAAAAAACACGTACGTGTTTTTATTATTGTAATTAAAATGCAGTTCCACCAAGAAACGTCAGTAGAAAAACTCAATCTATTATAACAATCAGTTTGAGTGTTCTATGGTTTATGTATTTATAATATTTAAGTACATACCAATTTTATACTATTCAAACTGTTTTTAAAAAGTGTTGTTTTTTTTAAAGTAAAATATTTGTACATTTTTTTGCCAATAAACGTGGTATTACAGCACTGAAACTGAAAAAATAAATTACGGACAGAGACATTCCAATAACAGTAGACTGCCACCATAACTTTATCGACTTATGGAGCATGAAGACATCACGAAGGTAAGATCATAAAATAAACCACAATGCATAACTGAACGTAGTTATGCAGAAGGCAGCCAGCCATAGAAAATAAGAAAAACTGAGATAAAAGCACTTTTGTGAAAATAGTGAATAATCAAATCAAATCTACTCAATAGTTGGAATGGTTTTAACCTTGACAAATGATAAACAAAGCTTACATTAGATTTTTTATATGACGAAAAGGAATTTAATGAAATATTTGACCAGCTTAAAATTTTTTGAATGTCTGGCTGACCATATTTATTTATTATTTAGTTATTTATTTATTTATTTTTCAGTTCACAAACAATAAAAGATATCACAATATAAATCAAATTTATAAAATAAAAAGTAATAACACTAAACATCTTTAACTAATTATATGTGAACACCAATAGCCACAAAAGAAAATTTTTAAATTGTATATAGACCAAAATACGAGTAGTTTTCATTATATGTAATTAAAGATTGATTTAAAAAAAAATTAATTAGATAGATGCAATTTATACAATCAAATACAATTTGACTAGATTATCAATAAAATCTCGTAGTAGTAATAAGTTTTTTTTAATGTATGTCAATAAATTATAGTAATAATAGTCGCAATAAAATAACATAAATAAAAAAACAATGCGTACTCTCATATAATAACCTAAGGTGTGCAGTTTGCAGAAAACAGCCAGCCATAGTAAAACTCTAACGTATGTTTTGTCATTGTGTATTAAACATATAATTTTATATTTGGATGTGAATGGGTCATTCACATCGTGGTTTAATATTCCAAAAGAAGTCAAACAGGGATGTGTAATGTCACCATGGTTGTTCAACATATGCATCGATAACTGTATGAAAGAACTGAAAGATTTAAGAATGGGAGCAAAAATGAGTGGTATAACTGTTAACTGTCTTCTGTATGCGGATGATGCCGTGCTTCTTGCTAGCAGCAAAGAAGACCTTCAATTCTTGGTAACAAAAGTCTACGATGTATGTAAGAAGAGCGATTTGCTTATGAATGTTGATAAATCGAAAGTGATGGTTTTTGAAAGGGATGAAAATATAACCAAATGTGAGATCAGCGTGAACGGAGATATTCTGAATCAGGTAGAAGAATTTGTGTACCAGGTAAGTATGTTTACTATGGATGGAAAGACCGAGAAAGATATTGAAAGGAGGGTGAGTACCGGGAACAGGGTGAACGGTGCACTTAAATCTACTTTGGCAAACAAATGTTTATCGCAGGAGGCTAAACTAGCAGTTCAAAACGGAGTTATAGTGCCAACTCTAATGTATAGGAGTGAAGTATGGAATTGGAAAAATGATGATAAAAGTAGGTTGAATGCTGTCGAAATACGATCCCTCAGGCGAATGTGTGGTAAAACGATGTATGATAGGTGCACAAATGTTGAAATCCGTGAAGTGTGTAAGGTTGAGACATGCATTATTGACAGAATCAAGAAAAGGGTGCTGCGTTGGTTTGGACATGTAGAGCGAATGGACAGCGAAAGAACGGCTAAAAGGATCTACGATGCAAATGTTGATGGATGCAGAAAACGAGGAAGACCGAGAAAGACATGGCACGATCAAGTCCATCAAATACGTGTCAAAAGTAGGAATAATCGGCGTGCGTGCATGAGAAGATGTATGAATGTAGAAGAAGCGAGGTCTGTATGCCAAAATAGAGTGTTATGGCGTTCTATCCTCTCTGCCTACCCCTACGGGGAAACGGCGTGATGGTTTGTTTGTTTGTATTTTATATTTATATTATGCCAGTGAATTGTAAGAATCACTTAATTAATTTGTTATAATAACTTTGAAAATTATTTAATTGTGTGCAAAAGGAATTTTAGTATTTTTTTTAAGCCTGGGACCACAACCTTAAATATGCATTTTGCAGAAAACAGACAGATTTTATATTAAATGATACCTCATTAAAACTTTGAATTGATTTGTTTGTCGTGACAGTCTGTATTAAAACTTGTTTTTTTATTAAAGGTATTTTTTAATTGATGAAATTATAAAATTAAAATATTTATGGTTATATCCACATTAATTTATATGAGAACTTGACTACTGGGGGCATTAATTTCCCCATCAGCATCTAAACCGTAAGATTTTTCTTGTGCTAGGGATATTTTCTGCGAATTGAGAAATGCCGTTTCTATGATCAATACTTTTTTCCGATTGTGATTTTTATATTTTTTGTATTAAAGTGGCCTGGCTGTTTTAAGCCGAAGATAGAATTGACCTTACTGCATCCGATAATAATGATATAATATTTTTTCAAAATTGTAGAATAGCTGCTTTCTGCATAACTATGTTCAACTCTGGTTCATAAATAGATAGCTGAAAGGAGAAGAAAGAAGAAAAGAAAATATGGCGCATACTTCAGAGAACAAATGCATTGAAGTTTATCGTATTCATTTTACTCCTTCATTTATTAAAAATAAATACCATTGCAATATGAGTAATATGAACAACGAGCGGAACCCAGCAATGCTTTGCTATTGTAAGACTTGAATATTTACTCGTATATAGATTAAATTAACACAATCGAAAGTATGTGAGGATATGCGGTAACAGGGAATTTCAATAAATAGATATTTGAAAAAAAAATCCGGTCACTGTCTTGCAGATGCATGTTATACCTTTTGTTAGAATAGACAAAATCAACGTTTTGTAGTCCCATTTTCACGGTCTCCGCAACTCAAAACTGTTTTTTTTTGTTTTTTAGGCATAGTATCAGAATAAAATTTGCTGAATCGGTAGGTTTTGCGAAGACAGCAGTCCAAACTAGGCGTTTTTACCATTTAATAAATAGTTCTTGTTGCCATTATAAACAATTTATCTAAAAAACAAACCAATGGGGACACGCGAATATTTCATATCTATAGTGGGTAAAAAAAACACTGCTCTAGTAAAGAAAAGTAGGACCTCGTTTCCTCTTAATATTAATGTTTAAACATTATCAAGTGAACTTACAAAACTTTACTTCATAATGCTTTTACGTAAGCACAGAAACAGGATCGGTGTTTTAAATAAAACTATCTACCTGTTAACGCACATAGACGCACCCTGGGCCGTCTAAAATTATGACACTTAACTCATGTCCAAGCACTCAGTCATGCCCAACCCGTATTTAGTCGTTTTTAAACCGCCAGCCGGGTTTTGACGTAAGCTTGACATTTGTTTTGAAACCGAAATACCTGGTTGTGTCGTGAAAGTATGTAAAAACCGTTTAAATAATTGTAAAAAAGAGGTTGTAACTTTTCATTCGTAAATAGGTACCTAGGTACTTGTTTATGAAAAAAAAAAAACAATTCATATACTGATGGATTTTTTAAGGCTAGCAACGTTCACAATACTAACACAAACGCATTGTTTAGTGTCTGTGAATAAGCTCATGGTATGACATCGCACGGCATATGCATTATGAAAATAATATCTGTCTCTCTCGCGCTCAGACGCGCTTATGAGCGTGACATAGACAACTATTGTTTTGTTTGTTGCTAATGATATAGTAATAAAATATACACAGGATGCTTCTGCGTTCTTTGAATTTCGCTGCGATTAATAGTAAAAACATTATTATATGTGTTCAATGTACTGTATATGGATGGATTAAAAACGCTGGTTAATCAAATCATGTATATGTCGATTATCTAGTGCTGGCGCTTTCGCAAAACTTACACAAAAACATTTTCAATGTACAGAACATTGATTTTAAATATCTTGATATTATATTAAACTACTACTACTACTACTACCATCACGCCATTTCAGGCAGAGAGAATAGACTGCCACATACGTCTATCCTAGCATACATTTCTAGCTTCTTCCACATGCACACATATTGTCATACATGCCCTTCGGCTCTGCCTACTTTTGAGATGACGAGACTTAAGATTTTGATTTATCTGATCATGCCACGTCTTCCTTGGTCGTCCTCGTCTCACGTTGCCGTTCATTTTCGCCATATATACTTGTTTTACCATTCTTTCGTCGTCCATTCTTTTTACAAGACCAAACCATCTCAGAGACCCTTTCTTAATCTTATTAATTATACCTGACTCAGATTTATACTCTCGCCTGATTTCATCATTTGTAACATTGATTTCCCGCACATTCATCTAAGAGATCGTATTTTAACCACGTGCACTCGGCTTTCATCCTTTCTCTGCCTTCGAGGCATTGGTTGTTTATATTTATTATGCAATCTCTTTTGGATTAGCGCAGAAAAAAAATCATTCAACACTGGTATAAAAATAAGAAAATGTCATATATTTATTTATTTATTTTTATACCAGCATGTTTTGTAAAAATATTTTGTGTTCATAATTAATACAGTAAAAACCACACCATCGTCGGTCCAGTAGTTATTAAGTCTATCCAGGATACACATACCTATAAAAATTGCCTTTAATATATATAGATAGACATAATAAATGAAGATGAAGTTGGATTGGCATGGTTTAGCTCAAAGTTTTTGGTCTTTCGTTTTTTTAAATATATTGTATAATATTATTGTTTTGCCCTTGTTTGTCTTTGCTAAATAGTTTTTTGTTTTTTTTGTTCAGTTTCTTGCATTCATGTTTATTCGTGTAACTGTTGTAATTGGCTTAGGCCGTATATATATAATAAATAAATAAATACACATGGCACTTCTTAACGCGCCTTGTAAAAAACATACTTAACTAAACTATAAGCTAGTGATATGATAATAACAACAACCAAAACTTTAACTATTAGTGCGTGGCCACAGTGGCGAGACGAGGGCCAGCTGTCCGCGCGCGGGCGCCTAGCTCATTTTGACCACGCGGTTTGTGGGGAAATCAAACCAGTCTGATCTTGACTTGCGTGACACGACGTTTTGTGCTACTTGTGTAGATTTGCAAACATACGGTGATGTATGGTATATTAAGTACTAAGTAAGGAGAAAGTTAACCGTAGGAATCTGGACTCTATCCAAAGACAAATAGCTACCAGGTCATACAAAGGATACAGAACAATCTCCCTAATATTTGCTCAGGTGTTCAGTGGTTTCATGCCTCTCGACCTGAGGGTCAGGATCAGGGAGCTTGCAGAGACAAAAGTGGTAAAGAAGAGCCTCACCTTGCAGGACTTACCCCGGGACAGACTTTACCAGGGAGACGGAAACTAGAATACTAAAAAAAAAATAGACCGCTGTCATAATTTCTCATAATGTTAAAAAATCTCCTTTGCTTTCCTTCTTTAAATAATTATCACTTTAACCATCAGGCTTTTATTGAGAAGGTAATGTGGAAGTTCAGGCATTTACAGGGCTTATGACCTGTCGTTCGCTGGTTTAAATTGCCACTTTACGCATCGTCTAACATTTACCATTCTCTTTATGTATAAATACCTACATTTTCTCAACTCTTCAGTATGTTGACTTTTGTGAAGTAAAGAGCGGAATCCTTTTTCATGTGATTCATTCGATTCATCCGGCTGAACAATTCCACCTACTGGACAACAGTGGCGAGCGGTGAGTTTTTAAATTGGTAAGCTATGAAAATTCTGATAAAATGTCCATAGCGGTAGTATGGCATATAAAAAAACAAGTCTATTGTATATTTAATAAATAATTCCTAACAAATGGCTCCAGCGGCTAATAGTTTCAGTAAAAATATTTTCTAATGTAGCACAAACATTTGATTTAAAAAATACAATTCAAAAAAACATAATTGCAAAAAAAAAATTGGGACCCCTATGGATTCGAACCTCCGCCTAAGTCATTAGGAAGCGACGACCCATCCGCGCAGATATTTCGCGTTTTGCACTAAGTGTCGAAAAAGTTATTTATAAACTAAATAATTCATTAGCGCACCGGTGCATCTTCGGCTAAGTCAGACTATTATAACTTGTCTTGAAATAAAACACTATTTCTTAATAAATGATAATAATTTAAAAGTATTCCTTACCGAGTACGATAGTTCACCAAACAAAACATAAATTATGTTTTAAGAATCATTGTTTCATCGACTTTTATATCACATTATTATTCACAAAACGACATAAGTTATACATATTATAATTCTTCATATATATTTATTCTGAACACTATACACTAGTAACGTTTTTATCATAACTCTAACTAAATTTTAAAAGTTTAAATGGATACTGAAGAATAACCTACAATATTCAACTGTCATCGTATGCACAAAAACGAATTACAATTAAAAAACAATAAGCGAATCTTGGTTTTTTAAAACCCACTAAAGGATTTATACTATATTATGGATTAAAATATTAATTCGTTTCGATTAAAATATCAAAATATTTATTTATTTTAGAGCAAATTTACTTTCAAACCACCGAAACATAAGTATGATAAATTACTTACGACATACAAAATATATTCGTTATCTCTTTCTTACACATAACGAGTGCGTATATTGTCACCTCCCTTAGACTGTCGTAAGTCAAATTGATGTATTTTAAAGAATACTAGCCCTTATGAAAAAGTATTGAAAGACTAAATTACATTAATGAAAGCTGCAAGATTTTACTGTAATCGCAAGTGTAATTTTTTGAACGAGATTCTAAAGTTTTAGGTTAAAGACGTATTTGAATTAGTGATTTTAAAGTGAGCAGAGTAATCTCGTGTAATCCAGTAGTTATAATTTTGGCCAATAGAGGCGCAACTGGTCGCTGTATGGAATAAAGGAATATATAAATTTACTTACCCAAGAAAAGTAATATATTTTTTTGGTGATGTGTTTTTTCCTAATAATACTACAGTATTATAAAACATTACTTGTCTTACTTATGTACTTACTGTCAAAAAAATATGGTAAGCTGCATGTAATCGATTATAAGGAGCATTCGCTACTGCTAGACAATGCCTGTAAACAATCTACCAATTTTTATGCTTCTTCTTATACGTACCAGCTAATTTAATGCAATTTTCTTATTGTTATTAATTCAAATTCACCCTTATATGGATATTTGTTTTTAACAAAAAACATCGCCATCCGACAAAGTGACGTGAGAGAACTAACATTCCTAGTCTTCTTCGGAAACTCATAAAAAGCAAGTCCTTTATGGTAGAGATTGTACTGAATGGCTAATTTATTTTTTTAGAGTCTAAAACATTCACATCTTATCGTTGGAGTGTAATAAGTTTCGTCGTTACGCTGGATATTTCCGGACGGGGATCGGTTTTCAATTTACTTTTTGATTTGGATTATTATACTCATCAACGTGATAAATGTTGAATCTTTTTACATCTGCCACATTTTAATGTCGTCTTTTGCTTGACATTAAACTGATTACCACTGCATAGAAAGACAATACTGAAACAATAATTGAAATGCAGCAAAACAGTTCCCTTAATGACTAAATTACTTGTATTTAAATCTAATCTTATTCAACAATGTTTGAAGTATATCCAAATGTTCTTAGACAGACTGGATTTCTTCGCTGGGGAGTTATTTAGATCTGAATTTGATGCACCAGACAGGAAAAACATTTTTGAGAATGAAATATGGAATTTTAGGCATTTACATTGCGTGCCAAAAAAACTAGTCGAACTTATCAAAGCGCTCCAGTCAAGTAGCGAATGCAGAATCAAAATCAACGATGGTGTCACAGATTAGATATATAGTCATAATAGGTACTCCGTATGCATGGGTTTAACAATCAGTATTGCAAAAACTCATTGACTGTAAAACACTTCGTGCCTTGATGCCCAAAATCCCCAGACATTGTCACACCAAGTCATCGAAAGGGCCGAGAGTTTCAAATACCTGCGCTGCTATTCCGAACGCTCTCGCGTCTGCAGAAAACACTTTTATACCGCGTTTTTAGTATGTGATACGCGCTGTAAAAGCTTGATCTACGGCCGCAAGAGCGTTTAGAATAGCAGCCCTAGGAGTATATATTGTTCCGGAAAATGGCAGCTTTCAAAAATAACTGGGATTGATGCTAGGAATTGCAGGCGCCACATTCATTCGACTGTCTCGAGATCAGATATTTACTCAGTAAAAACCAAATGCCACCTATATAACGCCTGCATAGCACCTATTCTCTTCTATGCATGCGAATCGTGGTAAAACAGCAAAATACCGAGTTTTGAAAATACGTGTCTCAAGAATCTTTGGTGTTTCGTGGTTTGACTTTGTGAGGAATGAAGTAATAAGAGAATGGACGCAACAAACTTAATCCATCGGCTTCTTTTGTATCTAATATGTAACATCACAAAACCATTTGTATTATTTGTTTAATGTAGTTTTAGGGTCATTTTTGTGGTATGTATTAAGTTAGGTACACCGTGCAATTAGAGGTTTAAATCATTTATCTAAAATAAGATCGTAAAACAATTTTAATTGTGATAAACTGAAGAAAATGGAAGCTAGAAGAAAATTGGTTTAAATCGTAAAACAATATTTCATTCAGAGATGGATATATTTGTTGTCATGCCCAGATAAGAAACTGATTAAAAAAATAACATAAATACTTGTTGTCGTTTGTTTGGTGATCCTAAGAAGGTTTCTGATGTAAATATTGTTATTTAGAAACAGAAAGAAAGGAAAATATTGTTATTTTTAGGCTAAAGCCCAGTGAAGATTTACTGAATATTTTATTTGTTCCTTTAGATCTCACAAATAAGCTTCCATTAAAAAAATCAATAATTCTGTTCAAAGATGTTCTATCAATATTTAAAATTCCCAGGCAAATTCAATTTTATAACGGAACTTTGAATTACCATTTTCTAGCTACAAATAAAAATATTTCTTCTGAATTTGTTATACATATGTTATATTAGTGCCCGTGCGGCCTATGGCCATATTCGTTCCCAAGAAAGTGAAGTCATAAAAACAAATAAAAAAATCAGATATTGAACGCGATAAAATGAAATCTGAAAGTTGTTTAAATCTAAGTACTATAATTTACTTTTATAATCAATCTCCGATACATTTTTGAGTAATTTGGGACCGAAAATTGTATTTATTTTTAAAATCTGTTACATTTTCGACATATTTTATGAAAAAGCCTTATGGGCGTGAAAAATTAATAAAATAAAAAAAATATATATTTTACAATACATCTCAGGCAAGTCCAAACCAACCTCTGATCACTGCATTTTGAAAATAATTAATGATTTCATTAATAAATAAATAAAGCGTTTGTTCATTGATTTTATGCATTTTTTTGTTAATAGTAGCTACAGTAAGGGACTCGCGGATCAAGGGTCCAAGGTTCGAACCTGATTCACATTTTTTTTTTAATGTATGTATTTGGAATACATATAGATGTGCAGGTTAAATTATTATAAATATAAACTTTAAAACGTGTACGAGAAAAATATTTGGGCCTGCTATCCAATAACACGGATTCACTTAATTATTCTAAAGTAAAGCGTCGACGCGACGGTGATACATAAACTGTACATTAAATTTAAAGAAACATTTTATTTTATTTTATTTTATTTTATTTTATTTTATTTTATTTTGTTTTATTTTAAATTATTTTAAATTATTTTATTTTATTTTATTTTATTTTATTTTATTTTATTTTATTTTATTTTATTTTATTTTATTTTATTTTATTTTATTTTATTTTATTTTATTTTATTTTATTTTATTTTATTTTATTTTATTTTATTTTATTTTATTTTATTTTATTTTATTTTATTTTATTTTATTTTATTTTATTTTATTTTATTTTATTTTATTTTATTTTATTTTATTTTATTTTTTTGAAATAAACGTCACTTAGTGCCTTTTACATATACATAAGTTACAAATACAATTAAATATACATACATGTAATCATAAGTAATACAGAGCTTTTAAAACAATATTATTAATTAAGAAAGTATAAGAAATATAAACTATATAAAATAATAAAATATTACCAGTTATGGAATTATTAATAATTAATACTTTGAACCAGTTAAAAAAAAAACTAAGAAAACAATTTTGAATAACATAAATATATATATATTAAAACTAATATTTAGGTAAACAGTAGATATATGTTTATGTATAAAAATATATAATGATGTAAAAAAAAATGAAAAAGAGAAATATTTTTTACTTATAAATTAATTCAAGAAAAGAAACGAAAAAAGAAAAAAAAACACTACTAAAGAAGTTTAAAACAATTTTTTAACAATAGTACCAAATAGTTACCTATAACTATTACCAATGAAATAAAGAAGAAGAGCCGTTCTATATGTACTAAATTTCATGTGAAATGTAGACAAAATATGAACATATGGACAAAACAAGGAGATAGAGGGAAGGAAAAAAAGGAAATTGACAAGGAGTGATGAAATATGAATGAAGGAAAGTAGGAGTGGAAAATTCCATTTGATTTAATGACGATAAAATATAAGATCTGTTTTGTGGCCCTAAGAGTGTTTAATGTCCTGGATAAACATATAAAGTTCTCCAAAACAAAAACCATTTTCAGAAGAGGTGAACCAGTTTGGATTTTGTCAAAGGGAAGAGACTGCTGCAACTTAACACAGGGCTCTTGGCCTCATAGAGTTAGGGATACGTTAACATATTTTTTTGTAGTATATATGTATTTGTATGAATGAATAAAAAAAATATATCTAAAGAGTCGTATTAATTTTTTTTTCATTTCGAGTGAAATATATTTTGTAACATTTAGAAACATTGATATGAAGTGAGAAATTACCCAGTTAAAATAAGGATCACAAAAATATATATTATAAACAAACAAACGAACCATCACGCCGTTTCCCCGTAGGGGTAGGCAGAGAGGATAGAACGCCATATCACTCTATCTTGGCATACAGACCTTGCTTCCTCTACATTCGTACATCTTCTCATGCACGCACGCCGATTATTCCTACTTTTGACAAGTCCATCTTCAAGTATTTGATGGACTTGATCGTGCCATGTCTTTCTCGGTCTTCCTCGTTTTCTGCATCTATCAACATTCGCATCGTAGATCCTTCTAGCCGTTCTTTTGCTGTCCTTCTATCCGTTCTCTACATGTCCAAACCAACGCAGTACCCCTTTCTTGATTCTGTCGATAATGCATGTCTCAACCTTACACACTTCATGGATCTCGACATTTGTGCACCTATCATACATCGTTTTACCACACATTCGCCAGAGGGATCGCATTTCGACAGCATTCAACCTACTTTCATCATCATTTTGTGAACTTCTAGTTTAGCCTCCTTTGATAAAAATTTGTTTGCCAAAGTAGATTTCAGTGCACCGTTCACCCTGTTCCCGGTACTCACCCTCCTTTCAATATCTTTCTCAGTCTTTCCATCCATAGTAAACATACTTACCTGGTACACAAATTCTTCTACCTGATTCAAAATATCTCCGTTCACACTGATCTCACATTTAGTCGTATTTTCATCCCTTTCAAAAACCATCACTTTCGATTTATTAACATTCATAAGCAAATCGCTTTTCTTGCATACATCCTAGACTTTTGTTACCAAGAATTGCAGGTCTTCTTCGCTGCTAGCAAGAAGCACGGCATCATTCGCATACAGAAGACAGTTAACAGTTATACCACTCATTTTTGCTCCCATTCTTAAATCTTCTTGTTCTTTCATACAATTATCGATGTATATGTTGAACAACCATGGTGACATTACACACCCCTGTTTGACTTCTTTAGAAATATTAAACCACGATGTGAAAGACCCGTTCACCTTCACACATGCTGTGCTGTCCTTATACAGTGACGCAATAGCCCTTGTCAGATTACCATTCACTCCATACTCCAATAAAACCTTCCACAATTTATTACTGTCAACTCTATCAAATGCCTTTTGCAGATACCTTAATTAATAATTTGATGTAGATTAACTAACGAATGCAATTATCAATCTATCTCCTAATGCCTAGGTGACAAACGCAATCATTTCCGGAGTAATAATAATATAACAGCTATATTGTAATCTTTAATATTGTTCAGTATTAACAATATTATTAATGTAGCATCCATTATCTATTATTGTCTGTCTTGGTCCATCTACCACCTGTACCTGTAATGATGCTTGCGAATGGACTCTTTTTTTTAAGAGAAAATTTTTTTCATTCACCGTGCATACAGATTTCGCATTCAAATCTCCACACAGACTATGAATATTATTCTTTAAAACATGATCATATAACTCATCGATCCCTACATCTGGTAGTTCTGCAGATATAACATTATCTATTTCTGTAGTGGAACGAAATGTATCTGATTCACACTATGTAAATAACCCATGCAAATGTGGTAATCCTCTCCTTTGCTCTTCAATAACATATACCTTAGCTACAACTTTGCAGAAAATATTTATATCCACAATGTCTTTAGTAAACTCTTCTACTTTCAATTGAATAAGTCTGGTGACCAAATCCGGTCAATCGGATGAGGTTTGAAAAGACTTTAACTCAGTTTCAATTTCTGGCCACTGCGGATTATATGTGAATGTAATAAAGAGATTTTGCCTACTAAATTTAAGAACCATCGTCATTGAATCTTGAAAAAGTTTATTTATATGACGTGAACTTCCAACGAAATTCTCAAATTTTACCGGACCGAGTGGATTGGCACGATACGTGTGAAATGGGCCCGTACGTGACAGACACAATTAATCATTTTTAGAATAACAATATACTTGCAGGCAACAGTCTGTTGCAAATTCGGACCCTCGGGCTTACTTTATCGGCCCTGCGAGCCTCAGTTGATTAATAAGGATCTCGGGCACTGTGAAATTTTACCGCTTGGAGCCTCGAATTTATTTTTTCGCTGTTCGGAGCAATCTAAATATAATAATGAACCGAGTTGTGGTCCCGTGGCTAGTGTCGAATACTCGCTGATCAGAGGTCCGAGGTTCACACCCCACTCAACATAACTTGGTTCCCATTCTCTATTATTTATTTTTATTTCGGGGAAAAAACAACAGTTTTTACATACATTTTATACAGAAAATAAGAATATATATAAACGAAAATTGTGAAAACAGTCAATAAAATTTTTCCACAGAGGTGTAAGCTATTGATTTAGTACATCATCAGTATCAAAATAAAAGCAATAAACAATTAAGAAATGTAAGGCACTTAGAAGTTGCAAATAAAATAAAAATACATTTATTTATACACAGTTGTAAAAATAAAGTAAATAGAAACAAGATAAACTAAAATTTAAAGAATAAGAAAAGAAAAAAGTTGTATAAAAATAATGTAAAAGGTACAAAATATAATAATGAACATACGAGTACATACATAATTACTGACATCGTAAAACTAAACGAGTGTACTGTCTATAAGGAATCTTCTATATTTTATATTGGAGAGATAAAAAATGTCTGCGTGACCGGAGAGAACAGTATTACAATAATGACATGTTCTAAAGAAAATGTCGTTTTTCTTTGAGTTAGTCCTAGGTACTGGCAAATTAAATGTAATATGGAGTCTTGTTATGTTGGGTACAAGATATTCTAAAGAACTTATAATAGTGAGTTATTTATAATTTGGTAAAAATGGTAACCTAAATTTTAATATTTGTGTAAATCGTAAGAACATAAATATCAATTTAAAAAAAAAAAACAACAAAAAGAATAATCAGTCACTCAGAATAATGCTACGAAAACGACAAAAAAATTACAGATATAATATATTAAATATCGTGGAGTATCTAGTAACTCTTGTATTTGTAACGGAAGGTAGAGAATAATGTTTACGTGCGAATAGTAACCAAATTTTTACATAAAAGAATTCAGAATAAATTTCTTAGATATATTAATTTTAAGATGCGTTTTTCTACTAATCAATTAAATTATAACAAAATTTTAGACTCTCTTCTCTTCTACCGATCTTACGACTTAATATAAAATAATAAAACCAATGTTTGATACCCCCTGATCTACTGAAATTGATTTCATTCTATGTACCACCTAGATTAAGCAGAATGTCTACAATATTTTATTGTCAAAATTCTCGAACGGTAGCTCAATATAACTCACCTATTGTTAGATTACAGAATACCGGGTATAAATATGCATCACATTTTGATATATTTAGTTTATCTCTGCCTAACTTAAAAAATAAAGTGACCAACATATTTTTATCAAAAAGAGCAAATCATCTTCAGAAGATTGGGTTGGAATAGTTATAATTTGATTGATTAATGTATTTTGTTATTGTATAATTTATTTTAAATATATATATGTATTTCAAGTAATTAATAATGTGTACAGTACGAGTATATTAATATTTCATACTAGATTTTTTTTATTTATTACATTTTGAAGCACTCTTTATACCACATATGTATATGTAAATGGCAGAAATGCCGTATATAAATAAATAAATAAAGTTGTTTTATAGATTTGACATTTTATAACAGAAAAATCCACTAGAGAAGGCAACGGGAAACCACTCTGGTCATCTTTTCCCAGGAATCACTACGGCGAGTAAATCAATAAGCAGTCGTCCTGGCTGCGAAATAAAAAAGTAGCGCAGGACAGATACATGAGCTTTCGCTGTAGTGAACGCCAACGTCGGCATCGGGGCGACCCTCAAGGCACTTTAATAAGAAGTCATTTATATTTTATAATCAAGCTTAAAACTACGATAGACGTACATATTTACGTAAATTATTTTGGTTTTACTGGAAAATAAATCCGAAACTCTCCCTGTTGTCATTACAGGTAAGTATGAAAAACAAAGGAAGAAATGTAATATTTTGGAGCAAATACCAACTGTAGATGGAACAAATAATTCAAGCATAGACCACAAATAATACTACTTTATGTAACAAACATATCTTGTATCCATAGAATTAAGAATAGTCCAGAAGGGGCGTTGAATCAAATTTGAATACATCGGACTGTGTCTGAAAATCCCCCACTATGCACATTCCCAAAGACGCCGCGTAATGTTGCGTAAATATAATCTTAACACAAATGTAAGCATTGTTTAGCATTTTTATTTTTATTTTCCATAGAATATATTTTTTTTTTGTAATTATTTCATTTTTTATTTATTTTACATAAATAAATAGTCAACAATAACCAAATAACATAATAAAAATAAGATTTAGTTACAGACCAGCGAAGTTTCCAAATAAAAATCATACATATAAAATTGTGGTGGCGTGTTTGTGTGTATTTGTATGAGAGTAAGTGTAGAGTTGTGAGAGTCTGTATCTGTGTGGGAGTAAGTGTTCAGATGTATGTAAGCGTGAGCATCATTCAATAGCAAGTGGGAGCGAATCGCAGTCAGATTGAATAAGTCTTAATTTATTTTGAAATAAATTAAGGGGTATGTTACTAGAAATACAAAAATTAAACACATTTTATTAGTTGGTTAGAAGAAATTGCCATTTGGCAATAAGCCCGCTAACGTTTAATTAACATTATGTGCAAAAAGTTGAAAAATTTAAAAATCCTAAAAGAAAAAATATATATCATTTGAATTGACATTTACTAAGGTATACGCGACTATTAGTATGATGCGTGTTCTCTGGAACTCTAGTCTATACTCGGTCAAAACGAAATGCCGATTATTCAACTTTTGTACAATGCCAGTACTCCTATATGAGTGAGAATCTTGACACCTTACCAAAGCTCAAAACTCCAAACTTCTGAGTTTTGAAAGTAAGTGCTTGAGAAGAATATTAGGTATAAGGTGGTTCGATTTTAAAACCAACATTGAAGTCCGACAACAGACGCAGCAGCCTCCTATAACGAGCTTCTTGGGGATGCGGCAGTGGACCTTGCTCAGGAGAACCTTAACCCAAGTTGCCTTTTCTTTAAACCTGCGGGCTCACGCCGTCCTGGATGGCCGTCAATGACGATCTTTAGACTCAGCGGAATTGAGGGGCGCTGGATTGACGTTGGAAGCGGCAAAAATGCTGGCTGGCGAAAGGGTCTCCTTGTGGCAACTGGTGATCTCTCAACTTAGGAACGGATGTGGAAAAGAAGAAGAAGAAAAAGTTTATATAAACAAAATAATGTAATTACTTCATTAACTGATATATTTTTCAGATGGTGAGATTTTTATCAAAAAACAGGAAACAAAAATGACAAAAACAGACTACAACGACAGCAAAATTAAATACTGAAGTTAGTACACGTTAAGTTAGTATCTAACACCTACTAAAGAACTCTTTGAAAAAAAAAACAATTAAATGTAACTGAACTTTTTCAACTAGAATCCTTAAAATTCATTTATAAATTAGCTATTGACGTCATTGTAGACAAATAACTAAAACAATAAAAAAATGCAATGAACGCGAACCCAATACGAGAACGTCAGCAGAAAATTTTATTTTTATTTTTATTTATTAAGGAAAAACAACAGTTGTTATAAAAGAATAGAAAATATAAAAAAATAGTACATACATCCAGTTAAAGTTTTTCACAAATATAATGAGAAAACATGTTACACAGTAAAGAGAAAAATAATATATTATATCAGACACGGGGAAAGAAAAAGATCTCGTAAGAAGGTTAAGGGATGAGGAAATAGAGTGGAGGAGTGGAGGAGAGGGATTTTAATAATATAGTTGACCAATTCAAAATTTTGATATCATAATAAAATAAACATAATTAAAGGAACATAAACTTATTACACATTGACAAATGTTTCATTTTACAGTGTTTCAAAAAGTTTTTTTTTGAAGACTCAAAATTTTGTATTAAAAATATCTAAATGGAGACAAAGTAAATTAAATTTGGAGCAGCTACGATAAATAAACGAATTTTGAACGTATTTTTTTCTAGGCAATGAATTATAAAAAAAAAATTAACTTGTGTTGACTTTACGGGACAATTGATTGAAATACGCTCTAAGAGATATGAACTATCGATAAAATTGTTTAAATTTTTGAGAGGGAAAGACAGATCAGAAATGCTTCTTCATTTAGTAAGGGAAGTTAAACTATGAAAGGAAGAAGAGTCTTCATACGAGTCAAAATATGTAAGAGATTTACGATCCAGAAAATAAAGGAATCTATTCTGTATTTTATCTAGTTGTGATATATAAATTGTATATCGAGGATTCCAAACAACAGATGCAAACTCAAAATGGCTGCAAACGTATGCATTATAAAAGATTTTGAGGGATGCGGTTGTTTTGAATGGTTGAGTGGTGCGTATAATAAAGCCTAGATTTCTGTAAGCCTTATTTATAGACGTCTGAATATGGGAAACAAGTTTTTCATCTATAATCACACCTAAATCTCTCAGCTCGTTTTTCCGGACAAGACGATTACCGTTAATTTCATGGTTGAAAATAAATTTATTAATGTTTCTATTGAATGAAATAACGAAACATTTATCAGTGTGTAAGAATAGCTGGTTATGGTAACATTAATCCGCTAATTTCATATTAATATTAATACAATATTATATTATATTAATATGCCAAAATGTAATACTAAACATTTTTTTTTTAAATTTATGTACATCGGGGAATAAATTTCTATAACAATTTGCCCGATGAAATAAAAATAACTAATGTATTTACAAAATTCAAACTAAAGGTAAAAATATTTGTTTATTTACCTCCTTAATTAAATGTTGCTTTTTAACATTTAAATTATATTTAAGTTTTCTAAAATTAATGAAATATGTTTTATTTTGTTTTTTTTTTCTTTATTTCAATGTTTTTTCTACAGTACTTGAAGTTATTTTGTTAAGTAACTTGAAAACCCTATTTTATAATTTTCTTCACCATGTTATATTATGTATGTGGGTGAATGTGTATGTGCGTGTGAGTGAGTGTGCTTGTGCGCGTATATGTGTGTGTAATTATACATGCGTGCGCACGCATGCTCATTCGCATGCATACATATATGCACTTATTTATAAAAAAATGATTTTATATATCTTCATGAATTTTTTGAAATATATGTGTATTTTGTACTTTTTTTTTATTTTTTTTATACGCCTCCACTCGTTTTATTTTGTACTTAAATTATTAATATTGTAATCCCACAGCAAGCACAAGAGGTTGCTTCTTTTTTGGTGTGGTATTCCGTTTCGTTTTTTGTTTTTGTACTTTTGCTTTATTATGTATTTCTTTTTGTTAACATGTTGTAACTTTATATTATATTAAATAAAAATAAAAAAAATAAAAAAAAACACATCCAAAATTCAAAAACGAGGAAAGGACAATCGTCATCAATAAACCGGGGACTGAAATTATAAAATAAACCAACAGACAAAATTAAATAAAATAATCAGACAACCTTTACAAAAGATGTTAAAAATATTATCAACAACAAAATATGATTTAAAAGTTTAGTAAATATTTTGTTAAATTAATACAAAGAAAAAACTTAAATTTCATGATTAATTAAGTGAGGTCAAAAGAACCCTAAAAAATATAAACACTCGTTCACAAATTAACTGTATTGTCCCATTTGTATCAACCGCCTTTGATAAAAAGCAATGTAATAAAATTGCTTCAAAAATATTTAATGATTTATCGCCAAATATAAAAGACTCAAAATGTAAAGTAAAATTTAAAATAAAAATAACTGCACATATAAATAGTGCAGCGAGAGATTTTTCGAAAAATATATTTGATCAATAAACGTAGTACTTTATATAATTGGTACACATATTATTTATATTTTTATGTATTTCATTACTTTATATTTGTTTTTTTATTACATAATATACTATATTATTTATGTTTAAGTAACATGTATTCTTGGCACATATATATATACTTTATATTTGTATAATAACGATGTTTTATTTGGCCATAATGGCTGAGCCGTGTTAGATGGAGACTATCCTAAACAGAGAACACTCCGTTTTCATTTTCTATTCACTAGTTTTATATAGATTCCCTGTTACTAAATATGTATACTTATTTTATGCAATAAATTAATAAAATAAAACGTAAAAATCCGCAAGGGTTTGTAAATCAATTTCAAATAAAAAATTAAAAACATTCAAATACAATGGGATTGTGGTACCAATGCAGTGCCCTATGCACCATTGGGTGGATAGGGGAACGACGGTGATGTTCGTGCTGGTTGGAGTCCTGATTCTGTGACGGGGGACTGTGAGTGGGCAGGTACCGTAGAGTGGAGCAAGAGAAGGGAATGTAAAGATGGGGAGGTGAATATTATATTTCCTTGCGGGGTTGATCACGATTTCCCCTTTTGATATCTAGCGGTTTGGACACGTGGCTAGCAGAGGCGGCTATGGGGAATACTTTCGAGGTTATCGACTACTGGGGGCAAAGGAATTCAATGTATAATTTTTTTTTTTTTTCTTATTTAAAATTTATTTATTAACCCTTAGGGATTATTACATTCATTATACAAAAATAATATATGTATTTTTTATATAAATAATAATATTTTTTACACCTTTTGAAAAGTTTGTCAGAGTTAAAGTTTTGTTTGGTAGTTTATTGTATAATTTTAGTCCCTGATTTATTAGTCTAGATTGTCCTTGTCTGGTTTTGAAATGTATTGATATGATTTGATATTGTTCTGATATTCTTGTATTATGTCCATGTTTATTATATATTTTTTGAAGTTTAAGTTCTTTTAATTTTAATTGCCGTTTTTAATGGAATTCAAAATTACAAATTCAACAATATATTTTATGCTACTAATAATTACCAATAATTTTTTTTTACTAATCAGTATTTCATAGACCTTTATTACTTTAAAAAACGTAATATTTTCTTATTAAATTATTGATGTGATTTGTCCATGTCAATTGTCAGTCTATTGTTAGTCCTAAATATTTAATACGAGTATGTTCAATTTAAATATTTCATTTGAAAAAAAAAAAAGAACTTAATATCACCATTAAATGCCGGCTTGATTGTATTTTTTTTTTTGGTATTATTAAAAAAAAACGTTATTATAATTTGTGTGTACATATAGTATGATAAGATGAATAAGTTATACTGTTTTGTATGAGAAATATTACCGTTCTATGGAAGTTTGCGTTTAATATGCGATTACTATGACAATAATATAATAATGACTTTTAGGATTATGTGTGAATAATTTGATTAGATCTTATTCTAGTGTGGTATACATCACCCTACTCATAATAACAGTTAATATAATATTTTATGGGCTTGTGTATAACCATATATTGTTATAAGGTTAATGCGTATCATTTTATCTTTCTATTGTTTAATATTGCTTTCTTATTTTTACACTTCCACAAATATTCTACATATAGAAGTAATTGTGTAAATTTTAAAAATTTATATACATATATTATTGATGTATTTGGTTTTAGTTTTATTTTTGCACCACAACAGGCCAGGAGGCCCAATTACAGTGGTGAATTACATCACAAAACACCCGGCTTGAGAAAAATAACATTTTTTTTGTGTTCTCACCGGGATCGAACCAGGAACCATCTGTGAGTGGAGTGAGTCAAGCGTCTTGACCACTACACCACGGAGGCCGCTAGGATTGAGTGTACATAATGTGTTAGATGAATTGGTAATTTTTTTGTTATGTTTTTATTTTATTTCGACACTTTATGTTTATTATTAATATAAATGAAAACTTATTGTTCATGGGAGATATTAATTTAAATATTTTGAATGAATTTGATCCAATAACTATCTCATATGAAAACACAATGACTGATAACTTTTTAGTAAAATGTATCTCCGACGTCACAAGGGAAGCGATAGTTAGTAATGGAATTACTATCTCATGTATAGACCACATATACTTGAGATATATTGCAAAAAAGGAAGGTGGTTGGCGGCAAGAGGCGTTCTCCACAAACATACGTGCCCGTGTATGCGAATACATGATAGCTGATCATTATACGACAGCTATTAGTTTTCAATTTGCGGCTAATAATAACTATGTAAATGCTGCCAAAAATAAACCAACGTACATACTGTCACAAAAGTGTGTAGATAGACACATTACAAAATATGACTGGCATACCCTCCTCGGAGAAAATGATGTCAACGCATTATACAATAAAATTAGTGAGAATTTTGCGAATATATATAAGGATAGTTTAGTTTTAGTTTCATGTAAGAACAAAACCAGATCTTACGCTGTTAAAAATTGGATGAATGGTAAAATATTGAATGATATACATATAATATAAATACATATTATTTCAGAAATGGAAAAGCACACCTAGTAATAAATATTACGAAAAGGAGTATTAAAGGTTACGGAACAATCTAAATGAAAAGATTAATAAATTTAAGATCGCATATTACAATGAAAAATATCAAAATTCTTTCAATGCTGTTAAAAAAAACGTGGGACGAATTTAACATAATACTGGGCAGAAAATCTAAAACAAAACTATTATGACGTTATTAAAAAGTAACCCGGTTAATAATGATGATAACGTTGAAAAAGTCTCGAATAATTTTGCCGAGTATTTCTCTGAAAGTGTGTCTTAAATGTTACACATTTGCGACAAGAAAATTGATAAATCAATATCTGAAGAGCGCCCTCACAGTTTATACTAACCTTAAGCTAAATTATTTGAAATCGTTCATTTCATAAGGCTAATGAAAAATTCGAAAGCACCAGGGGTGATCAAATCAAAATGGTTGATATTAAAAAACGTATAGATATTCTAGGACCAGTTATAACGCATTTAATAAATACAATTATATCTCAGGGCGAAATTCCATTGAAATTGAAATGCAGTATAATTAGACCAATATACAAAGGAGGTGATCATTCATCATTAGGAAATTATTAGTATTTTGTCTGCTTTTGAAAAAAATCTTTGAAAAACACGTATTATTTAAATTGACTAAATATCTCGAACATTGTATAGATTTATATATGGTACTAATAAGTGTGTTGGCTGGATGTTTATTGAAAGTTATGTTTATGTAATATATTTTTTTTGTAGTATTCTATAATAATATAATTGCTGCCATTTTGTTGTATCCCAACTCAACACAGGGCTCTTGGCCTCATAGAGTTAGGGTATACGTTATTATTTTTTTGTATTAGTATCTTTATGTGAATAATTACAAATTCAAATAAAATTAAGAAATAAATAAAGACCAAATACAATGTTTCTTGCTTCTAAGTTGTATGTAAATAATTATGTTTTTCATGCTCAATTTAAAGTACAATCCACGAATTCATAGATTGTGGTGTCAATGATTATTTTCGTAATGTAATATTTCAATGTGTTATTTTGTTCAATCTGATTTTGTTTTTATGTTTATTATCTTTAGTGGAAGAAAATAAAAGTCTACTGAATACAATTTTAAGTTAAATATCATGTATCAATATTTGGTAAAACCTTGCATAAAACAAAAGCAAGGTTCAAATAACTTGCAAATATAATAAAAAGAAATAAAAAAAATATTGCAAAACTATTTGTCCGCTTCATGGTCCAATGGTCAGCGTTGGCCAAGCATGTAGGGGGTATCGAGTTCGATTTCCGACATGGTTGACAAGAAAATACTTGCCAAAAAATATATTTTTGCACTGTGATAGCTCATAGTCTCTGGACTGGCAACTGACGCGTAAGACTTCCTCAAAAATTCTTTTTTCTGTAGCACTGACTTTTTAGGCGTTTGTTTTTTTTTGTAATTTACATGTTATCCTAAAAATATTAATAATTAAAAATATTCACAAACATCAACAGATGAAAGAATTGAAGGAATGCAGATGTACAAATATGGGCAGAATGGTGAATGTTACACAATGTGTAAAGTGGTCACTTAAACCAGCTAATGACAGGTCATAAGCTCTGTAGATGCCTAGACTTCTATATTATCTTCTATTAAATGTTATTTATCTCTTTTGTAATGTGTTAAATTTCAAAATAAATAAACAAACTCTTGTGAGACGTCACTCCCCATTGCGTTTTTTTTTTAATTTACTCAATGGAAAACGTTTATGTAATTATATTATTATAAAAATTGTATTTAGTAGTAATATTGAATACTCATATTTGCTATCTGAAAAAAAAATGACTGATCATCTTACATTTATACAACAAAAATGATTGAGATACGCTGCGATTGTTATAAAATGCAGTGCCCTATGCACCATAAGGAAAGATAATAATAATGACTAAAATCATTAACACTAGCCCATTTCACACGCACCATCCAAATCCACACGGCACCGTAAAATTAGAGTGAATTGACATTCATTGTATTATTTTGAATTCATCAAAAATTTCATATTATTCAGCGGTTACATTTTTCATTTCATTTCATTCCCCATTCTGCACCCATTGGTTCATAGGGCACTGCGTTTGTTAACTAAATGCAACATAGTTCGATCATCTGAGACATGAAGGAAAGGCGATCAAATCTTCGCGTGCCAAGATTATTTGAAGTTTTTTTGTTTTATGTTTTATTTTCTTCATTTTTATTTATGCCTGTTTTCTTTTTTATTTGTTTCGTATTTATAATCATCTATGTTTCTTTTATATTTATCTATCCCGTGTATATATATGTATGTAAATTGTAAAAATACCAGAATAGACGTACATAAATAAAAAAATAATTAAATGAAACTGCAATAGTTCATTGTTCCTGGACAGAGTGAGATATTGCAGAGCAGACAATATTTAAGTACACCCTACCAGGAATCGAACCCAGGACCTCAATAACAGTAATCAAATGCATTAACAAAACAAGGCTGACATATCTCTCTTTGATTTTCTTATTTAGAATTTTTATCTGAGAGCGGTCACCGAATCAAAAACACTCAACACGCGATGCTGGTTTTATTTCACACACAGAACTGTATTTTTCATCAGGAAATTATTATTAAAACAATGTTCCGAGATGGTCGAAATGTTTGTAGACAGGCTGGATTTCCTCCCTTGGGAGATATTTACAAGATTTATTTTTTTTGCAAGATAGAGGAAAAATATTTTTGAGAAGGGAATATGGAAGTCTAGGCATTTACAGGGCTAATGACCTGCCATTAGCTGGTTTATGTAGCCACCCTACACACTGTGTAACATTCACAAATCTGTCTATGTTTAAACATCCACATGTCCCTAACTCTTCTACCTGTTGACTTTTGAAGTAAAAGAGCTGAAACCTTTATCATGTGGGTTAGATTCATCCGGCTGAACTAATTCACCAACTAGGCATCGCCTGAAAACATTTTTTCAATTATTATACTTCTCTTTATATTAGTTAGTTCAGTCAACAATGTTTTGAGTATGTCCAAACGTTTGTAGACAGGCTGAATTCCTTCCCTAGGAAGTTATTTAGATCTTAATTTGTCGCAACAGAGAGGGAAAACATTTTGAAAAGGGAATACGGAAGTCTAGGCATTTACAGGGCTCATGACCTGTCATTGGCTGGTTTAAGTGGCCACTTAGTATTGCGGTGCCGAACCGTCGAGGCATCGATTTTGTCGATTTTTATTCAGCATAATTGAACGTAGTTATTGATTATTGCTCCAGTATTTTATATTTAAGTAATGAAGGAGATCTAAAAAGACTCCAAATAATACAAAACAAAGCGATGAGGATAATATTAAGATGTGGGAGACGAACAAATGTTAAGAAAATGATTCAACTTCTAGATATCATGACAATTGATCAAAGAATCAAATTCAATGTTGCCAATGAAATAAACAAAATTATTAAAGGAATAGTTCCGAGATATTTTCAAAATAAACTAAAAAATAATGAGTTCTTTCATAACTATGCAACAAGAGGATCTAAAAATATAGGACTGGAAAAGAAATCAAAAGCAATGTCCCAGAACTGCCGCATGTACAAGGAAATAAAACTATTTGAAGAAATGCCAGAAAGCATAAAAAATGCAATTAATGTAAATATATTTAAAATTAAATGTAAAAAGTATATGTGTGAAAAATATTAGGTAGTAAATAGTGAATATAATTAATGAAAATGTACATATGAAACCGTTAATATTATAAATTAGGATACTAAGTGTATAATAGTGATAAATAATGTTAGAATAAGTATAGATGTAAATATTGAGTTGTAAATATATATTAGACTATGTAATACATAGAACTAAATAAATAAATAATAAAAAAAAAAGGTATGTAGAAAACAGCTAGCCATAGAAAAGTGAAATTGAGATAATAGCACATTTGTGAAAAGAGTGAATAATCAAATCTACACAACAGTTGTAATGTTGTTGACTTTAACAAATTATGAACAACGAATACCTACATTAGTTTCTGAAAAATCACAAAAAAGAACTAAATAATGTATTTGACTATTAGATTATGTACATCTGATTAGACCAGTTTTAATAAGTACCTTAAGATTTTTCTATTTCTGTGGGAGGTTTCTGCAAATTGAGAAATGGCTTTTTTGTGATTGAAACCACTTTCAGAAGGTGATTAATACAGTTGTTTGTATGAAAGCGGTCTGGTTGACTTAAAGCAGAACATAGAATCGACTTAACTGCACCCGATAATCTCAATATCTATTTTTTTCAAAATTGTGAACTGGCGCTTTCTGAGGCATCTGGGGAGGGTGACAGAAAAACTACATTCAAATACCCACTCCTCAAATCGCATATTCTTTAAAGCGATGACAAACTATTATTGAATAGTTTATCGGGACAAATGTATTTTAATACTTTGTTTTCTTTATAATACAAAACCGGTATTTCTTATGTATCTACTCTCACTGCCTCCACCTTCCATGGAATCATTTCTCTACAATACCGCAGAGTGTGTGCGGACCAACTACTGCTTTACAAAATTATGACAGGAATGGTTGACTGTACAGAGCTGCTTGGTTTAATAACAATACATGTGCCAGCCAGGATTTGTAGACGGTACCACCTTTTTCATGTACCAATAAGTAAAACATCGTATGTTAAAAATGCTTTTTTTCGTAGGACTTTTTCAATTTACAATACAAAATTTAAAAATATATATATACACAAACATCACTCTGTCAGATTTAAAATTTACACTAAAAATGTATTATGTAACTTAGTAGACATTATAATAATAAATATGTACATCTCCCCTCCCCTCTTTATCCTCTCTTCAAGCATTTCTGTCCTTATCCCGCCCAATTTACAGTAACTTAATGTTCTTAAAATTAATATTTAAAAAATCTTTCATTATTAAGTACATGAAAATAACATTTTTATATGTATAAATTGTATGTATTTATTTGATATGTAATATATTTTCTTTACTAACTTTGTATACTATGTGGAAATCTGTTATTAGTTCTGAGTTTATACACTATATCTGTTTGTTTACTAAAAATATATATGTTGAACTGTTGATTTCTCTAATAAAATAAAATAAAAATAAAAAATAAAATAATGTATTCATTGTAATAATGTGTTTATTTTATTGAATAAAGACTAAATTATTTTTTTAAATACAATAGGCGGTGTAGTTTTTAAAGATACGGCTTAAGAAATTAAAATCTTAGAGGAAGAGGATTATTTTACCATTGAGAAAAGTATATTGTAATTCACGGGTAAAATAATTATTATTATCACCCTGTAGGGTAACGATACAAATAACTTGCGCGAAATATAATGTATTCAGCTGTAAGCAATACTTGTCGCCTAAGGGATATAGCACGTAATATTTGCACCAAAGATTTCACAGAACCAGCAAAATGTAAAAGGTGGTGTTCTTGAGATTAATATACCCTTTCTTCTTTTCCGTGTAGGTACTCGTCATCACGTTGTGACTCCAGGAAATCCACGTTTCATTTCCAGATGGTAAACATCAAACAGAAATTTAATCACGTTGACTTTGATATGGAACTCAAAGGGTACGTGCATTTAATTAAAAGCAAAAAGCGACTGTTATTATTAATGACTTAAAAATCTAATTAAGTAAAAATCTACTGCACTAAAATAAGTTATTTTAATGAAAAAAAAATCGTTTTTCTTCTACTACTACTACCACTACCATCACGCCGTTTCCCCGTAGGGGTAGGCAGAGAGAATGGACCGCCACACACGTCTATCCTGGCATAAATTCCTAGCCTCTTCCACATTCATACATCTTGTCATACATGCCCTTCGGTTCTGTATGCTTTTGACTTAAGATTTTGGTTTATCTTATGATGCCACGTCTTCCTTGGTCGTCCTCGTCTCACGTTGCCTTCCATTTTTGCCCTATATACTTGTTTTACCATTTTTTGGTCGTCCATTCGTTCTACGTGACCAAACCATCTCAGAGGCCCTTTCTTAATCTTATCAATTATACTTGACTCAAATTTACACCTCGCCTGATTTCATCATTCGTAACCCTATCATACATTTATTTCGCACACATTCGTCTAAGAGATCGCATTTCAACCGCGTTCACACGGCTTACATCCTTCCTCTGCCAGTTCTATGTTTCACTTCCATACATAAGTGTTGGGACTAAAACTCCGTTGCACACTGCCAGTTTAGCTTCGATTGACATATTTTTATTAGAAATTACTGTGCTTAGTGCCCACTCTTTTCACTCTTCTTTCAATCGTTTTTCTTTGCTACCATATTTGTATCCCTCAATGCAATATTCATTTTTTTATATGATTTTTTTACTATTTTTACAATGTACAGAGGCCCTTTGTTTCGGGTCCTGACTATCTAGAAATTGTATATGCATAATAATAATTATAATAATTATGGATGACTTATATAGCGCCATTTTCGTAATATAATATATCAAGGGCGCTTTACAAAGTGATTATATAAAAATATAAATTTAATTTTAACTTTTTAATTTAAGAAAAATAATGTACTTTTTCATATTACTTTTCCACCGCATACTAAGAATTTAATCAAATGATTTAGAGAACAAGTGGGTTTTAAGTTTCTTCCGAAATATCACTTCACTCTCGCAGTTTCGGATTTCTGCTGGGAGAGCATTCCATGCCGTAGGGCCTGCGACCGCAAATGCACATTCGCCGAATTTAGTGCGCTGTTTGCGTAGAGGTATAATAACTTTTACTTTCGACGTAGATGTAGCTGATCTAAGCGTTAGACGTCTGTCAGCTAGTTCATCTGGAATGCAGAGTTCCCTTAGATATTCTGGAGCAGAGTTGTGCAGTGACTTATACATAAGCCAACAGAGTTTGTATTCCACCCTTTGTGGAAAACGTAGCCAGTGCAATTCCTGAAGTAGTGGAGTGATATGAATTTAGATATTAAAAAAATAAGTCTCGCTGCGGCATTTAGTACAGCCTGTAGGCGAGTTATTTTATTCATTGGTATACCTGCGTAGATACCATTACAATAATCGACGCTAGACACTACAAACGCATTTATTAATTGACGGGCGGCGTCAACTGGCAAATTTTTGCACATGCATTTAATTTGTTTCAGCTGGTAAAAGCATGAAATTATCGTTCTACTAATTTGAGCGTCAAGAGAAAGGTCAGAATTAAGGATGACTCCCAATTGTTTAACGGTGGGTAAAGCGGTACTCCTTACATCGGGTAGTGCCGTATCCTGGATAAAATTCTGTCATCTGGCTGAAGCAATCCATAACTGTTCCGTTTTAGATGGATTAAGTGTTAGTCTATTTTCAGCCATCCAGTTACCTATTTTCTCAATGCATCCATTAATCAAATCAACAAGCACATTTCTCTCGCTCGGTTTACAATAAAATTAAATCTGCGTATCATCGGCATAGCAGTGAGACCACAATCCACATTCTTTGATAATATTCTCTATATCTTTGGTGTACAGGAGATAGAGGAGTGGTCCGAGTACTGATCCTTGGGGCACTCCAGTAGACACCTTAAAGTTGGGTGAGCTATTAACCTAGAACACAACTGCATATTCTCTTTCATTAAGATATGAACTGAACCACATATGTGCCCGATCACGGATACCATAAGGTTTTTCCAGACGTTCAAGCAAAATGTTATGGTCTACAGTATCAAATGCAGCACTCATGTCCAAAAGAGCCAACAACACCAGATTACCAGAGTCTACCGCCGTTATAATGTCAGACAGCACTCTTATCACTCCTGTCTCCGTAGAATGAAAACGTCGGTATGCCGATTGCCTTACCGAAAATAATGAATTCTGCACGATATAATTAACGAGTCCATGATAAACTATTTTTTCTAATATTTTTGAAACGATGGGAAGATTTGAAATAGGGTGAAAATTAGAAAGATCTTCCACATCCAATTGTGAACCTTTTAAAAGTGGAGTTACATTCGCTTTCTTTATGGCTTTTGGAACAATGCTGTGCTCCATGGAAGTATTGAATAAGTCATTGATTGATTTGGTGTTTATTTTGTAGAACTCCGTATTTAAACTTATAATTAGAAATCAAACATTGATTTGAGTCTACTGAACACTTTGTTTTATTTTTACAAATATAAACATATAAAAATAAAATAAAATAAAGTGTTCAGTAGACTCAAATCAGTGTTTGATTTCTAATTATAAGATTGAATAAGTCTGTTTAAAAATGGAGCTAATGCGTTAATGCATTTTTTCAAAAGCCATGTTGGAATCGGATCTAGTATACATTGTTTGTTGGGTAATGCCGCAACAACCCTTTTTACCTCATTTATAGATGTTGGTTCAAATTTACTTAATTTTTGGGAGGCGTCAGTTGAAAACAACGGTTTTTTCCCTGAACTAGATGCCAGTCTGATTTGTTCGACCTTATTTGTAAAAAAGTTGGCAAAATCAGTAGCAGTAGCGTCTGTATTCGGTGTCTCTGTTATACAGTCACCACGAACAGATTGAAGGCTTCGCCAGAGTTGTTTTGGAGACTTTCTCTGTTCAGTGATTTTCTTGCACCAGAAACAGGCAGAACCTTATACATAACGAGCGGCTTGAGGATGTGGCGGTGGCTTAAATACGTGCTGCGCTTGCCTCAGGAGAACCTTAACCCGAGTTGCCTCTTCTATAAACCTGCGGGCTCACGCCGTCCTGGAAGGCCGTCGATGACAACTGGTTTGACGTGGGAAGAGGCGAAAATGCTGGCTGGCGATAGGGTCTTCTGGAGGCAACTGGTGATGTCCACATGCTCTACTCAGGAGCGGCTGTGGAAAAAAAGAAGAAGGCAGAACCTTTTTGCTACATTGTTTTAAACGAAGTTTAAACTATTAAAAATGCATAATAAAAAAAAAAGACAACTTTGTTTTTAACCACCAGTTAATTTTTTTTCCACCGACCGGTTTTACAGCCAACAAGCTTCTTCGCTTCGTCAAGATTTACGTAACTGATTCATTCTTTCCTATTTTATTTTATACTTTGAAACCGGTCGGTGGAAAACAAATTCAATAAATAAGTGGTTAAAAACAAAGTTTTTTTATTATAATGAAAAACCACAAAGTTAGTGCTTCAAATATAAAATTTAACTTCATAAACATCAACAGATGAAAGAATCGAAGGAATATAGATGTTCAAATATGTGCAGAATGGTGAATGTTACACAGTGTCTAAAGTGGCCACTTAAACTAGCCAATGACAGGTCATAAGCCCTATAGATGCCTGGACTTAGAAGTCCAATAGTAGATATAATAATCCAAGTCAATATAGATATTGCCTTCTCTAAAAGGTTCTTCATCTCTGTTGTAATCTGTTAATATAAACAGCTCCCCATGGAGTTGAATGCAGTCCTTGTCTACAAAAATTTGGACAAACGAAAAATATTGTGTATGAAATTTATGTTAAAAACATAATTAAATTTTTTCTACTTCTTTATTTTAGTGCAAATAAACCTATTAAAATAAGTTTTTTTAGGCACGGCCTACATAAAATATTTTGATAAAATGCTTGAAAAAGCTCTTACAAAGATTCGGGCTGCTTCCAATCAATATAAAATATATTTTGGAATTCAACGGTGTAATATAGGCACCCATCTATTTATTATCAGCTCTTAATGGACAATTGGTATTCACAAAGAGCCTCCATGCAATTCTATCGGCTGCCATTTCCTTTGCGTCCTCCCGAGTCAGGTTCTCGTCCCGAAGTTCTGACATATACTGCCGACGAACAGTCGGCAGTGGACGTCCGGGACGTCGAGAACCTGATGCCTTGTAAAATAGGCAGGTGTTGTTAAGGCTCTCGGGAGGCATCCGCAGTATATGGCCTAGCCAACCGTATCGCCTACGCTTGACGACAGTTGTCACCGGAGTTTTCTGCGTCCGTTCTCTTATTACTTTATTCCTCACAAAGTCAAACCACCGCACACCCAAGATTCTTTTGAGACACCTATTCTCAAAACTCTGAATTTTGCTCGTTTTGAGAATTGGTGTAATAATGTTTAAAAATAATTACAAAAACAATAATTAATGGGTTCTTATGCACACACATAATAAATATGTAACATTACAAGGTAAAAATCCTGAATAAAAAAATCGATTGGAGATGATTCCGCCTCGTTGCAATCGGTTTAAAAATGCAGTGTCCTATGCACCACTAGGTGTGAAAAGAGGAATGATGACGATGACGTAACATTTAAAATAATCTTCATGGAGTATTATTTTTTTAAACCTTTTTTCCATGCTTTGACATAATGACTATCTTGTCAAAGTTGTAGCCCAGAAGGATGGTAATAAAAATATAGAAGAAAGCGAGCAGCTTCAAGAGATAAGAATATAATGAGACGGCTTGTAGTCCCGTGGGAAGTGCTGCAGATTTTGAATCAGGAGATTCGAGATTCAGTTTCTAACACGGCTATTTACGACCAAAAAAAAATGGCTCCAAAATTCAAACATTGGGTTAATCACAAGGACGCCAATATTTCTTTAAAAATATAAAAAGAGCTTAATCTTCGTGAAACGGTATAGAGCGGATTGATTGACGAGTTTTAGATTGAGTATTGCTTTCCCAAAAAAGCAGTTTCATAATATGGTAAAAGAATTATTTTTTTAATTGTGCAATGGAAACAATGGATCACCCAATGTTTTGATAAATAATTTATAAAGAGTGAAAGTAACTAATGAAAATGATTTATTTAAAAGGTCATAAGGAATCCGTATATAATTTGATGTGAAGGTTTCTTGTTTACATGATCCTGACCTGATGTAGTTGCATGCAAAACTCGTTTATGGTTTATTAATAATAAATCAGATGCGCATTTGCAGCCTTCCTACTTATCAAACAAAAACATCCTTCACCTATATCAATGAAATGTGGGTCATAATTAATGTTTGGATTATTGTTTGTACGTGCTAGATAAAATAGAAAAACGGACTGCTCCCTGGGTACACGATGAAAAGCATATAATACAATTAGGGTTTCCACAGTTATGGAATGAAAAGTGGAGGTGATTTCAGGCTTCCGAAAGTGAGACTGACTGAAACTCAAAAAAACCTTTACTTTGAGATAATTAAATGTTTAATGAGTTGCCAGAAAATCTCGCGGAAGCTAAAAGTGTCTTAACTTTTTGAGCGAAATTCTATTTGTATATTAGGGTCAGAGATAATTAATTTGGGTATTAGGTATGTATATTATTAGAGATAATTAATTTAGGTATTTTCAGTAAAGTGTTAAACTAGTAAGTAAATTTAAGTTTGTATGTAAATTTACCATCTTAATAAATTATTTTAAAAATCATTTCAAGAACTCTTTTGTGGTTGGCTATAATGTTAAATGAGTCTACATAAAATACAAAACAATCAAACAAACAAACCATCATACCGTTTCCCCGAAAAAGTAGGCAGAGAGGATAGAAAGGCGCCAAATATGTCGATTTGTGACATGTCCATGTTCAAGTATTTGTTAAATTTAGTCTTGCCATGTCTTTCTCGGTCTTCTTCGTTTTCTGCATCAGAGCTCTTTTCTTAATTTTATCGATAATGCTTAACTCAGCCTTACATAATGTACGGATCTCAACATTAGTGCATCTATCGTACATAGTTTTACAACACGTTCTTTTTTTACTTTCATCCCTAAGTCCATACTTCGCTCCCATACATCAGGGTCGGAACCAGGACTCCATTGTGGACTGCTAATTTTGCCTCTTGCGATAAACACTTATTTGCTTAGGTTGATTTAAGAGCACCGCTCACTGTGTTCCCGGCACTCACCCTCCTTTCAATATCTTTCTCAGTCATTCCATCCCTAGTAATCATACTTTCCAGATAAACGATTTTCTCTACTTGTTTAAGTATAACCCCATTCACAGGGATTTCACATTTAGTTATACTTTCATTTCTTTAAAAAATCATCACATTCGATTTGTCGACATTCATCAGCAAATTGCTTCCCTTGCACACATCGTAGACCTTTGTTACCAACAATTGCAGTACCTCTTTGTACAATGTTGCACTTTAGAAATAAACAAAAAATCGTAAATAAATCACTTTTAACTCAATGTATTGTTATAAATGAGAACAATAATTATCTTTATATATATAATTCTCACAAGGTTCAAAATATCGCTACTCGGCGTACCATGTTGGATATAAGCTTTCTCTACAAAATTGTTAATAACCTAATTGATACCCCAGAAATTGTTAGAGGCATTTCATATCGAGTTCCTGTCTGTCAAACTCGTCAATCTGTACTCTTCGACATTCCTAACTCAATAGCTAATTATATGAAAAATAGCACTCTTCGAAGAATACAGATTACCCGTAATGACAGTTTTAGTGACATCGACATATTACATTGTAAATACCATATTTTCATCAGATCTGTTAAAGACATTTTAAATTTATCTCCTGCTTGACTTTGAACTTTAATTTGACTTTTAATTTTATCTTTCAATTTTAACTTTTTAATTTTAATTCTTAATTTTAACTTTTAATTTTAAATTTAAATTTTATCTTTGATTTTAATTTTAACATTTAATTTCAACTCTTAATTTATACTTATTCATATGTACATCTACTACCTCCATCTAATTAATTATTGTTGGTTGTGTAATTTAATAAGAAATATTGGAAGCAGAGATGAGGAGGAAAGTAAAGTTGGAGTTATACAATGTCTTCTTCCTTTTATGCACTTTTTATTTAATATTTTTTTTTTTCCTTTTTTAGAATTTAATTATGTTTACCCTCTCCTCCTGCGTTCATAATAAATTAAAGTGAACTCTGTAATTGGTCGTACCTTTTCAAACTGTTCTTTTGTACCTTGTATTTATATAAAGACTGTATGATTGCTTAATAAATAAATAATTATTCTGTATGTGTGATGTCACTGAACTCGTACAAGGCTTAACCGATTTATGTGCGATTTTCAACAAAATGTAGATCTTTGCGCTGCGCGTGTTTGCTGATATTAAAATTTTCAATCGTATTTGCAAAAAAAAGTTAAAAGCATAAATCATTTTTTCATCGACCTACCAGGTTTGCATTAGACGAGAATGCATAGGTACAAAGAAAATTTAAGGATGTTGTTTTTGTATTTAAAAGGTTTATTTTTGAATGTTTACAAACAACATTAGCTTTTTATTGATCTGAATCAAATTATTTTTAATTTCTTCGGATGTATTTCTTTTTGCTGGATTTTTGGTAAAACTAAAATAATATTAACTGACATTCAGTACGTTTTTGAAAATCACATTCATGAATAAAGTGCACCCCTGTTGGTGAGAGCAGCCGAGTTTGACATTTGTAAAAAGAATTCTATATTTGAAAATAAATTATTTTATTTTTGGAATTCAATCATAAACAGGTACCTACTTAAATTCAAGTTTTTAATATTAATAATTTTTAGTTTTGGAATTCAATCATAAACAAGTACCTAGGTACCAACTTATCAACAAAAAGTATTTTTACAAGCTAATAGCAGGCAAGCCAACTTTTTGGGCAGGACAACGTTTGTCGTATTGTGTCCATGGTTCTGCAAAGTTTTAGTTCTTCGTTTACAGTTACATCAGTGGCTAATTAATGTTCAAATTTTAATGATACTAGTTAAAAAGTTCAGTTACATTTATTGGCTTAGTTGTTTCAAGAGTTTTCTTGTTGCTGGTAGATAGGGAAGGTCATATACTAACTTAAATTTTTCATTTTGCTGTCATTGTAGTCTGTTTATGTCATTTTGATGTCCTATTCCCTATAGTAGTTGCATATAACATATTTGAGTTCTTACATATGCTTCATACATGATATTTTTTTCCGTTTTAGGAACATATATTATTGAACAATAATATAATATAAACAGCTCCCCAGGGAGTTGAATCCAGTCCTTGTCTCCAAAAATTTGGACAAACTCAAAATATTGTTCATAAATTACCTGGTCCATGAAGAAGTAAAGAAATTGAAAAAATAATATTTTCAGGCGTTGCCTAGTATGTAGGTGAAATAATTCAATTAGATGAATCTCACCCGCATAAATAAAGGTTTCAGATCTTTAACTTCACAAACATCAACAGATGAAAGAATTGAAGGAATATAGATGTTCAAACATAGGCAGAATGGTGAATGTTACACAGTGTGTAAAGTGGCCACTTAAACCAGCAATTGACAGGTCATAAGCCCTGTAGATGCCTAGACTTCTATATTACCTTTTCTTAAATGTTCTTCATCTCTGTTGTAATATGTTAATATATTATGGATTTAAAAATATCTCGTCTTTTACTTATTGTAACATTACGTTGCAGATTCGTTTTCAGAGGGATTTTTAGCAGTTTTTTTTTTATATAATTAATCATTTACGTGCTAAACACGTGCTACATTTGGGTACAACATTAACTTTAAAAAAACTTTTCTCAAAATCAAAAAACATATTTAGGAATGGAGGGAGAAATGCAAAACTAAAATCCCATACTAAAAACAGTTATCAAATGTGAATGCAAAAGGTCCCTGGAGCAGTTTTGCCACCCCACACAATAGGGAAATATATTTTTTTGTACATTTCTAAAGTAATAAAGGTCTATAAAATACTGTCCAGTAAAAAAAATATTTTTTTGCTAATTATTAGTAGCATAAAAACTTATTTTAAGTTCCCGCTAAAACGGTCATTCCTAATACGTCACGATTCATGTTTATTTGTTCCTTTCATTGAATTTTTCTTAGAATATTATCATGAACCTTGACGTCACAACAACCATGCCAGACACGTCGCGTTTTCCTACGAACGTATTTTTATTGAATTTCTTTTTCACATTTATTTATGAAAACATTTCTCCACAATATCCATATTAAAGATCACGCGAGAGGTAGTATCATACATGGTTAATATAGTGCAGGCAATTGGTAAAATATACCAAAGTAGGGAACAAACTGTCGAACACTCTTCTGGTGGAATGGAAGGCCTGTTGACTTCTGCCAACAGGCCGGCTTCTTCTTTAAGAGTTTTAAGTGGTTTCTTGCTCATAGCAAATGCTGAGAAGTTCCTGATTGGCCCGCATTAGTATATCCTTCCTGATCCTAACAGTTTAGATAAAATTAAATAAATTTAACTGCAAAAAAATCCACATTTTAAATATAAACCTTGTTTATTATGCACAGAACTATGCACAGAACTCTCCTCTGATTCGCTTGACGCGTAATTATAATTTATTTTTTAATAACATAGACATATTTAACTGCAGTAAACTCACTTTTAAAACCAAAATTAAAAAACTATTATTTGAAAAAAATTATGTTTCGTTATAAAAAAAATATATATATATTTTTACATTATAATTTTAAATTGTTTCTATTCACTCATATCAAATACACACTTACCCTGTCCTTAAACCTACCCTCACACCCATATACAATCACACACATATTCACATACCTACCAAAACCACACTCCACTTTTTTACACACGCATCCTCACACAAAAAAAAAACTTGCACACATGCACTTCTAAGAATTATATCTAACTGAACTGGATTTTTATAATTGTATTTATGTGGAAAACTGATTTGGCTTTATTTTATGTTTTTTTTTATAATGTTGTGTATATTTTTTTGTATTGCTGTTGTTTTTCTTAATAAACAAAATTAAATTAAAATTAAAAATTAAATTATAAGCAAGGTAAATAATAAAGCAACTCTCATATCAAAAAATATCAATATTGATTTTGAAAATACAATATTCTTGTAAATCCATTTAATATATTTTAATTCGTAATTTAATTCGTAATATGTGATATTTCCCTATTAACAAATTTTATGTAAAATGTATTAAAAATAAATGAATACATTCGTAAAATTATATCATGAAGCGCACGGGAGTAAATATGCAAACGAAATAATTATTAGTTAGTATAATTGCCATCTGTGGAGAATCTGCATATTTCTACTGTACACGTGTACACGTGTCAAGTAATAGTTTTAGATTTGATATGGGACACTTGCTACATCGCCATCGGAACTACTGGAATTATTGCGAAGCATCTGACTACCTAATTACTCAACCCTCAGGGCGGAGACTGAAGTGCTTCATTCGATTTAGAATTGCTAATGACTTTACTTACTACTTGTTACGCGGGGAATTTCATTTCCTGATCATATTATGAACTTTTTCATCACCATCACTTCCTTATCGGCATCTTGTGGTGCATAGGGCAATGCAAATGCAGCGCATCTTGGTAACGTGATAAATCTTACGCTACTGGTGCCTGTCCGAAGACAATTAAATATTGCAGAAAAGAATCAGTCATGAGGAGAATACTGTGTGCTCATTTTTTTATTTGATTTCACAAGTATACTAGCTGTCCCCACAGAAGTTGTCCTGCCCGAACGTTGGCTTGCCATGGAATTGATAAATAGGTACTTGTTTGTGATTAAATTCCAAAACTAAAAGTTGTTATTATTTAAATATTGAATTTAATAAATACTTGTTTATGATTAAATTCCAAAAAATACAATAAGTATTTTTTTAAATATGGCATTTTTTTACAAACGTCAAACTCCGGTCTTCTCACCAACAGAGGGGTGTACTTATGTAGGAATACGATTTATAACATTTATTGAATTTAATGTAATTTTAGTATTACCAAAAATCTAGTAAAAAGAAACAAGTCAAGTTCTTCAAAACCGAGCTCTGAGAAGCATTCTTGGTTTGAAATGGGATTCCCATGTCAAGGATATTTATCGTAACACAAAAATACTTCCTTTCAAGGTAATGGCACTGTATGACATCACTAACACTATTTCAAACATCATAAACTTTTCTGCTCACACAAATTTAAAACTTACATTTAATCATGAAATTCACAACTATAATACACGACATGCAAAAAATCTTCACATTTCTAAATTTTGTTCCACGAAGTTCGGCAAAAGGTCTCTGGAATACATTGGTCGTATACAATTTAATAAACTGCCTGATGACCTTAAAAATGAAATGTCGAGTGGTAAATCTCAAAGACCAGAAATGAAGACCTATTTCTTGAATCTTTTTGAAAGTGATAGTTTTTAGCTCAGTTTCTGTGAATAGTCTATATATTGTGTTTTAGGTTTAAATGTTTTTCTTTTCTTTTTTTAATATTAAGTTCACAGAATGTTTAAATGTTTTTATTTTCTTTTTTAATATTAATTTCACAGAATGTTTAAATGTTTTTCTTTTCTTTTTTAATATTAAGTTCACAGATTGTTTGAATGTTTTTATTTTCTTCTTTAATATTAAGTTCACAGATTGTTTAAATGTTTTCTTTCCTTTTTTAATATTAAGTTCATAGATTGTTAAAATTTGTTAAAATTTTTATTGTTTAAATGTATACTATGTATTGTTACAAGAAATGTACTATTTTTTTTATGTACCGTCCCAAATGAGTTTTCTCGTACAACTCCTGGGAATATAATATCATGATATTCATGTCTTATATGTTTAATTAATAAATAAAAAAAAAATATAAAAAAAAAACAAATTGGTAAAAATTATACAGTATCTAAGGTAAGAATTTGATTGAGATCCACAAAAAACAAATCCTGTATGTAAACATTTAACAACAAACTTTTTTTATACACAAAAAAACAACCTCTTTCCATTTTTTTTGTAAATGCATTCTTCTCGAATGCAACCCTGGTAGATCGATGAACAAAACTTTTATGCTCCTTACTTCTTTTTTACATATTAGATTGAAGATTTTAATATCTACGAACACGCACAGCGCAAAGATCTATATTTCTCGGAAAACCTCACGTAAATTGGTTAAGCTGTTTAGAAGGAGTTCAGTGACATCACACATACGGAGGAATTATATATATATCTATATATATATATAGATAATTATTTGCTTTCATTTTGTTACATATTCTAAAGTTTCTTTTTCATTATTTACTTCTTCGTTTTTAAAAAATCCTTCTGATTATTGTACCATAACTCGCATGCTGTGGACAGTTATAAAAGATTTAGTTAAGTTAAAGGCAAAGCTTTTTTTTGTGTTCTTTGTATTTTTATTATAAAATGTATATAATTACACGAGTAACGTATAGATTGTATAAGTGAGCGTATATGCATTTGCATATAAAATCACTTAGATTTTTTAAATTGTTTATATGTGTATTATTTTTTATTTGTTTTGCATTTTTGTGTCTACTTTAAATTATTTCGAACACTTTTCAAACACAAAAGCCTTACTCTTTTTTGGCAAGTTCAGAATATTTATTTACGTGTGTTTAAATATGAAATAAAGGTTTATAAATAAATAAAAACATTTTATTATGTGGAAAAAAATATATATATTAGTACCGAATTCCCGGACTGAGTGTTTTTTTACTCGATGGCTACTCTCGGGTAAAAATCCTGTAATAGTAAATCGAGTGGAGATATATCCGCTTCGTAGTTTAGTGGTTGGGGAGTGACGTCTGTCGCCTATCTAGCTTGAGGACTTGGGTTCTATTCTTTGCAGAGTGGAACAAAAATATTGATTTAAAACAATTAACTTTTTTACTCATAATATTCTAATTTTAACGTCTGTAAAACGGTTATTGATAATATAACATTAAAATTAGATTAAATGACCTAAGTTTTTGAGATAAACGTTCTTTACGCACTGGGACGTACTAGAATATAGAAAAAATATCGGCAAAACAGTAAAATACTTTTTTTCAACATCTTTTGTTGATTTTCAACATATTCCCTTGAATCTCAACACATTTTACATGTCGTTTCTGCAATGCTTCAATCCTTTGGAAAAAACCGCTTGTATCTTTACCAGGAAGTGCTCAGAAACAACGGCACGAAGTTTTTTATATTACGAAAATCGCAGATGGAAGAGTTGAGGAAATTTTAATGTTCAAACATAGGCAGAGTGGTCATAAGCCCTGTAAATGCCTGGAATTCCATATTCCCTTCTCAAAAATGTCTCTCTGTTGCAACAAATTCAAAAATGAATAACTCCTTAGGGAGGAAATCAAACCAGTCTGCAAGCATTTGGACATACTTAAAGAAAATTGTTTAATGCATATTTTATTTAATTTGTAAATTGTATAATACAAAGTATAATACACATGAATGCTCTGGAGTTATAACAACTCAATTCGGGACTTAAATAATATTTTAATTTTTTCAAAAAACTCATAATTAGAACAATAACGAAACATAACTCTAAATATATCACAACAATATATAAACCAAAAAACTTTTTATACACAAACAAAATAAATATAGAAAATGCTTTCAAGAATGGAGAAAATGGTCTAAGCGAGATAAGGTCGTTAGCATCAAATTCTACGCATGTATGACAAGATAAGAAGCTAGTTCGCTAGTCATTCCCGCTAGATGTTTTGGGGCTAGTATAGAATGCTATATGCGTATTATAATGTTACAATGAATCTACAGTTATTTATTTATTTACAGTCATTTTTTCTAGGCAGTGCACTGCGCTCTTATGCAACATACTAAGAACTCAGTAATTGGTTAGGTAATAATAAAATGATTGAGTCCATTCAAGAATAGCACTGTGTTTTCTGCCCTGAGAAATAAATTGTACCCAGAAAAGGGAGGTTGGAAACAGGGAGGCATCAATACAATTTATTATGAACTGGTATGTAGTACATCATGTACACGTGTTCTCGTAGATGACCGAACAATTCAAATATTGTAAAAAAGTACAGTCAACAATGTTCTTGGTATGTCCAAATGTTTGCAGACAAGCTGGATTTCCACCCTAGGGAGTTATCTAAATTTGTCGCAACAGAGAGCGAAAATATTTTTTAAAATAAATAATTTTGAAGTCTAGGCATTTACAAAGCTTATGACCTGTCGTTTGCTGGTTTTAATGGCCACATTATTCACTGAGTAATATGCACCATTTTGCCTATGTTTAAACAGCCACATTTCCTCAACTCTTCAATCTGTTGACTATCCATTTTTTTTATATTTTTAAACCAATCAACAGGCTTATGGAAGCCCTAACAGATTGTCATTAATTAGTATATAATTTATAATAACTCTTAATCTGAACAATCTTAAAATCTATTTCAATTTACAGAAGGTATAATTATGACAAAATCTAGGCGGACATGGCAAGTGAGTCAGAAGTGACAACACCACTTGCTTCTTGAATGCTTGCCTTTGCTGTGGAAACAAATCCACTGTACCGCTTAATGAGATTTTGTTAACTGTTCTGAGGATCCTTGGCAGAGGGGAAATTAATCCGATGTTGGTTTTATAATTTCCCACAGCAAAGACAGCATTGGTACGCAAATTACGGTGAGGTACATTAAGGTTAATCTGAGCAAGAATATCATGGGCATCCATACAGTTAGATATTAATTTGTTCAAAAATATCAAACTATCGTGAAGTAAAAGAGCTGAAACCTTTATCATGTGGGTGAGATTCATCCGGCTGAAACAATTTACCCACTGAACATTATTCACTAAACAAACTCAGTTTAAGAATAATAAAAATTGGAAAATATTTTTCTGGCCTTGCCTAGTAGATGAATTGGTTCAGCCGGATTATTCTCAGTAAAAGTTTCAGCTCCTTCACTTCACAAAAGTCAACGGATGGAAGAGATTAGGAAATGTGGATGTTTTAACATAGGCAGAATGGTGAACTGTGTGTAAAATGGACACTTAATCCAGCCAACGATAGGTCATAAGCCCGGTTAATGCCTTGACTTCCCTATGTGTTGCAACAAATTTAGAAGAAGAGATACTTACATAGGTATATCACGAAATTCAAAGATGGATGAATTAACAATATTTAAAGTTTGTCCAAATTTTTGTAGATAAGGACTGGATTCAACTCCCTAGATGAATGTTAAAAATAAAAGATTTTACCCGTGACTTCGCTCACGTGGGGAGAATTTTTTGGGTAATCAATTAGTTGCGTCGTTTGTCAATAATAGTTTCTGTTATCAGTGAGAATTTTCCCGATAGAACGATTTTTTTTTCGGGATTGAAAGTAGCTTGGTCTTTTGAGTATCGCTATGAAAGAAATACGATGATCCGTTAGTCTATGCAGAGATAATGTAGAACTATTACTAGTAGTCTATGGCAACGTAACGTCAAGGTAACATCGTAATTCTGTTTACAAATCCAAAATCCAATTCAAACAAAACCAACCACAAATTAAGCAAGTCAACTAAAGAAATTTAAATGAAAAATTTCAAATCGATTCTTTTTGACATCTTACCTTACCGCCTACTAATTTCCAAATAATGTTTCTCATTGTTGTTATACTTATATTTGAATTTGTGCAAAAATTCAAGTCGATCGATCGCTCCATTGAGACGTCAAGAAATACAAACAAACAAACACACTCTCGCAATATAATATTATTTGTTTATTATATATACCATCACACGAAAAAACGTATATACTCGTACAAGAAGCTAAACAAAATAACATAAAACTATGTTACGAACACAAACAAGGGCAATCAAATAATGGTATAATTGTATACTTATTCAATTCGTCACACGACTTGGAATTCTTTGGGATAGATCTTCCGGCTTTTCGCAGATCTCTTTGCGACTAAAACAGTGTGGGATGAAGTTGGATTGGCGTGGTTTAGCTCGAAATTTAATGTCTTTCTTTTTTATGAATATCAATACATTGATATATACACGAAAAACATATAGAACTTCGAGCTAAACCATGTCATTCTATCTTCATCTCATACTGTTTGAGTGGAGAAGAGATCTACGAAAATCCGGAAGATCTATCCCAAAGAATTCCATGTCGTGTGCATGCATTGCGATACAGACATTGCGGCATAAAAACAAAAGTAACTCTTCAAAGATTTAAAACATAGCATATATTGACTTCTGGTGACATGGTTGGGAACATGAAAATAAATTGATTGCAACAGAGATGGGACATCAATTATAGCATTAAGTATTTTGAAAATGCATATATCAGGTCCATATCAGTTCTACGTTTCTCCAATGAAGACAGATCAACAGATTGCTATATTTCAAACGAGGAATAATTACATCTTTGCAATCCGAGCAACTTTGCCACTTTTCTTAGAAAACGGTGATGGACAGACTCGATATGGTCAACATGAATCTTTTAGAATGGAGACAAATTGGAGAAGCATATTCTAGATTTGGTCAGACTAGACTAACTATTATATTATTATATTAGTAAATAAGATAGTATAGATTTTTCACAGTGTTTGAAAAAAATCACTTAAACCAGCTAATAACAAATCACCACCATCAAAATTTCCTTTTTCGCACCCAGTGCTGCATAGAGCACTCCGTCGGTAAACCGAATGCGGCGTATTTCGATCATCTTTTTCGTGAAGGTGATCAGTCTCACGTAGTCCAGGGATAATGAAATGTTGCAGTTTAAACAACCATAAAAATCAATATTTCACATCCCCCCTGCCAGGAATCAAACCCAGGTCATCAAAAGTGGGAGGCGGAAGCGCCGAACACCTCACAACGAGGCGGACTTATCTACACTAGATAGTCTAGTCTGGATTTTTAACTAAGAGCAGCCATCGAGGAAAAAATACTCGTCCAAGGTACTGGTTCTATTCCACATACAGAACTGTATTCTTCGTCCGCCTGGACACAGATAAAAAATAACAGATCACCACCATCATAACTTCCCTATCCGCAGCCTGTGATACATAGGGCATTGCATTGGCACCCCAATTACGGCGTATCCTTGATTTAGTAGATGTCTGTTACCCAGATGTTAATTTTGAACTGCTTGATAAGTTGGAACGATAACAGAATGTTTGTATACATTATATCTTTAATGTTCGCAAATTTGACAACATAACCAAAAACCGCATGCAACTACACTGGCTCAATACCAGGCATGACAGGCATAGAAGAAACATTCACATTCTACCACTTCTTCACAATATTTTGAATGATCCCAATTCGCCTGTTTATCTGAGAGAGCTCTTCCAATTTCTATCACAACATGGACTATCTCTTCGCTCTAGTAACGAAATAACCTTTTTAATATCCCTTCGCCGCTCTTATTTTCTTGTCTCCTTTTTTACATTAGTAGCTGCTCGATTATGGAATAATCTACCTACTAATGTTAGAGACGCACCTTCTTTGTTTACATTTAAATCAAGATTGAAAAGTCACTATCTAAATGTTTGAGTTGTTCTTTTTTTCATTCTATCACTTCTCCTTTCTTCTCTTCACAGTATAGAGTAAAAAAAATAATTTTTTTTACTATTTTTTTTATTTCTTGTATATTTTTAAGTTGATAAGTAAAGAAAGGTAAATAATTAGTTATATAAAATTCTGTTTAAATATGTCCATGCTCTTGTTATTTTCACAAACTGAACGGATTGAGTAGGTAGGAAGAAATTACCTTTAGGCAATATGCCCGCCCTTATACTTATAGAAATTTTATTTTAATAACTAAATATCTGGATCATCTTTGTTACATGGAAAAGGGGGGGTAATGTGATCAGCCTTACGCTTGTGCCTGTTCAAGTTCCATGAAATATTCCAGTGAAGATCTACCTGATGTTTTACTTCCACTCTGCCAGAAATCGATACAAAATTAATGACGATTTACTATCTTTTACCTATTTTAATTTATTGTATTTTTTAATAAACAAAGACACAAAATATCTAGATTACCATAAATATTTACTATAAAAAATAATTTCATCTCACTTTAATGAAATTTCTGATCAAGAAAGCAATTCACCACAATTCTAATTGCAATACCCTATGCATCATCGTGCAGGTAAAGGAAGGAAGAGGATGGACTGTTTTTATTCTTAATTGTTAAATAACTTCCGCTCGTCAGGGTTCGGTTGATATTAAAAAGGGTTCCAAGTTCATATCCTTTAGAATTTACATCCGGTATAAATAAATTTAAAATAGGGTTAAGGTGCTTAATGGACTGAACGCCAAACTACATCACGTAATATCATAACGAAAGGATCTTTTGAGATCGACATAGTACTTATTGCTTATATATTAAAAGATCCCTAGTAATGTCAGAAACATCAAATAATATTAGAATAAGTTTAGATGTAAATATTATGTTGTAAATATATATTAGACTACATTTATCATTGAACTAAATAAAAAAATAAAAATGTCGTACCGCTAAACAAAGAACGATCAACTGTAAACTTGAAAATTATAAGCTTCGAGCTGAACCTGGCAATGCTTTGCTATTGCTAGATTTGAGGACATAGTCGTTTAAACATATATATATGAAATTAACACAATTGGAAGTTTGATGTCAATTATTGTATTTAGTCAAAATTAGATATGTACATAAACAATAATTTGTGAGGATATGCGGTGACAGAGAATTCTGATAAATAGGTATTTGAACGTTGTTTTCCTGTTACTGTCTTGAAGATGCTTCTCTGATGTTATGCAAAAAAAAACTGCATTTCAGACCTCAGGCAGGATGATATCCTCATAGGGCAGGTGGCGGCGTCGGGGTGGAGAGGGTGTAGACGTAAAAATCACAAATATGTTAATTCTTAGAAAATAAACAAAATATTTTTTTTTAATGCACACGACTTATCTATAAAGTTGCATCGTACTGCAGTCGGTCTCGTCGCGAAGTAACATACCGAGACCTAATGTCGGCGCAAGATATGACTGGTTTGGCCCGGATTCCACTCCACCGTTGGCGGAGATTTTTAAGACGAACTTAAGTATATTTTACTAAAGTGGCAAACGGAATGATTATGTAGGAACCATCCCCGGGCTTTGAATAATTATTAAACAACTAGCGGGATGGCCCTACTTAAATATGAGACAAACGAGAGGCAGTGGAAAATAATTATGTTGTGAATGGCCAAGTGCCTCATAATTTATTTAAAAAATATAGCTAGAGTCTCGATATTCAATTGTCCGCCCCCGTGACTGACATAATTGACCGTCTTTATTACAAGGGCAGCAAAATTCAAGATTCAAATATTATATATCGAAAAAATACTATGTGCTCACAAAACACAAGTCATAATGCACGTGAAGACACCACTGCCGTTCGGGGGTCATTATACTCAGATTCACCAAATCTGGTGACCCTTTACTAATATTTTAGCCTTTGCTAATTATTCAGTAAAAGAATTGTTCGGTCATTTGAAAAATCCCATAAGTCAGGTTCATGGCAGATGTGACTTTGACGTAAAACACACTTCATTCCGTTAATAAACCATTTTTCATTCAATTTTTTTTTTTTTTAACTTCTTTTGTTTCTTCTTTTCCACATCCGCTCCTAATTAGAGATGTGGGCATCACCAGTTGCCTCCAGGAGATCCTATCGCCAGCCAGCACTCTCGCTTCCTCCCACGTCAGTCCAGCGCCCTTCAGTTCCGCCGAATTTAGTCGAAAGATCGTCATGGCAAGCCTACGGGTTTGAAAAAGAGGCCACTTGGGTTGAGACTCGCCCGAGGCATGCGCAGCACTTGTCCAAGCCAGGTCTACCGCCGCATCCTCAAGACGCTCATCATAGGAGGCTGCTGCGTCAGAGTTATAAAATCGAATCACCTTATGCCTAATATTCTCCTCAAGGACTTACTCTCAAAATTTAGAAGTTTAATGTGGTCAGCTTTGGTAAGGTGTCAAGATTCGCATCCATATAGGAGTACTGGCATTATACAAGAATTGAATAATCGGTATTTGGTTTTGAACAAGTATAGACTAGAGTTCTAGAGAACACGCATCATACTAAAAGCCGCTCTAGTAATTCCTAGGAGGGTTGCGAGCTCTTTATGCATGCTTCCATCCTCAGTTATGTGAACTCCCAAGTATTTAAAGCTGTCAACTTTCTCAATCCTATTATTATAAAGAGGCCTGATCAGGGTCAAGACTGGATTTGTTGCACATAATCTGAGTATTTTTAGAATTTATATTTAGACCCAGATGAGTAGAGTTTTCCTGCAATTTGTCAACGATTTCCTAAAAATCACCAATAGACTTTTCAAAAAGACCGCATCGTCTGCATACTTCAAATCGTACAACTTTAGGAGGAGTTCACTTCTTTGCCTCAATCAGATGTTATTGATTCGCTTCCAGCCACCATACCGGCTGGTTGTAAAACAGTTCCTATCTCCAACCATAGCTGTAAATTCGAAAAAATGTTGTTAATTAATTGTTAAAGACATTGAGTTAACACTTTTAAGTCTCTAATGTATAGATATACTATAACAAAAAATGAAAAAGCTACTATTCATTTAGAGTATTTTTTTGACACCTTTAATTGGATGCTTTATTCAAACCATAACCATAATTTCATGGAAATGGAAAAAACTCTAAAACGTGTTTGTAAATGTGATCCTTTGAGAATGTATTTATTTGTGGCAAGCGACTGGGTAAATTTAACAATCTCGATAATATCCATATAATGTTATCACAGTGCTACTAAAAGTTTGGTATCTACGTTTATTTAAAACACATATTATATTTTTTTCCTATATCAAACAAAATTACAAAAATGTCACATAACTTATATCAATATAAAACTAGCAGGCATCAGTCCTTCGGGCCTCGCTTTATCGGCTCTGTGGGCCTCAGTTGATTAATTTGAATCTCGGGCACCGTGAAATTTCACCCCTTTATACTTAACTATTTATTTTTTGCTGTTAGGGGCAACCTAAATATAATAATGAACCGGGTTGTGGTCCCGCGGCTAGTGTCGCGGACCCAGAGATCAGAGGTCCGAGCCTAGCACCCCGCTCTATTACAACTTGGTTCTCATTTTCTAATAATTAAATACTTGGAGTAAATCATAAGAACACAAATATTTATTTAAAAAATAAATAAAAAAGAGTACTCTGTTACTCAGAATAACGCTACCAAAACTACAAAGTTAAAATATATTAAATATCTCGGTGGCCTCCGTGGTGTAGTGGTTAAAATGCTTGAATCTCGCATGGAAGGTTCCGGGTTCGATTTCTGGTGAGAACAAAAAAAATATATGTGATTTTTCTCAAAAAACCGAATAATCGGTAGGGTGCTAACCCAATCCTCTCATGATCTACTGATTTTGAATGAAATCTACCCCTCATAAATGAATAAACCAAATACTCACTTATTTCTGTTTTCTCAGAAAGCTACTTTTTCTGCCCGCCTGTTATTATTATTTGTTTTTTTAATAACACCACAAACCAAATACTCACTTCTTTCTGTTTTCTTATAAAGCTGCCTTTTCTGCCTGCCTGTTATTATTTTTTTTAATTACAACGATTAGTAGTTATTATTCTATTATCCAGCTTAAAATTATAAAATCATAAATTACATAAATTCTTATTGTGATCTCATTGTAATTTGTCATTGAAGTTAGGTATGAAAAACAAAGGATAAAATTCTACATGTTTGAACAGAAATCAACCCATGTTATATAGCAAACATACCTTGATTTCAGCATTACAAAGTCAAATTCCTTTTATGTTTAAATATGTCCATAGTTCACTTTATTTTCACGTCATAAACAAACTAACACAAAATAACATGAATATTAATTATAGTGCATAACCTAAAATGTTTGACATGACAGCGCGCTCCTTCGGACCAGTGGCACGTTGAACATCCTACGGTACCACGAAATAACATAGGGTGGATTCATTAATTTAGTTTTTTTAAATTATTTAATTTATCAATAGGCAGGTAAAAATACGAAACAGTACACCATGAGGCCGACTAATCTCCACTCAATTTCTTTTATCAAAACTTTCACCCGCGAGAAGAAACTAAATAAATGAAACCAAAAACAAAAATAATAAATATGTGTCCACCCACTCTAATTTTACCGGACCGAGTGAATTGGCGCGATACATGTGAAACGGGCCAGTACATGACAGACACACTCAATCATTTTTAGAATAATAATATATGAGATATCAGACATTTGAAGACCAAAAAAGGATATGAAGCCGACAATACCTATGAACACGATGACATGTACATTGTGCATTTACATCAATTTAGCAGGAAACAACCAGCGCACTATGGATGAAAGGGATGATATACATACAACATCAGTTCAAGCTGTTAGCCAGATGTTGGTACATCACCAGAGCATACTGGACTGACTTGAAACATACAACAGTCAGTCTTATCGATCATCGTTTTTGTTATCTTACCAACCATAAATTATCTTATGAAGGCTCTTTTCGTTTAGTTTATTTTGCTGTTTACTTTTTGTGCCGATGTATATTTACAATTGCCAAACTTTTTACTTTGCTCGATGTATTTAATTTGGAATTTTTTGGTAAATTTAAAAAAATCATTTTCACTTGGTAGAATTTCATTCCTGCATGCGCTTTGTAGCTGAAAGACGTTTGAAAATACTAGCTTTGAAATAACGTAAATTAACTGAGAGAATATCGTAAACTTTACACCAACACTCTTCTTACGTAAATTTCAACTATAACAATTAAGGTGTAGATTTATAACTATTCATACGCACTGTAGCTGCAGGATATGTCGTCATTTGTAACTTATCTGTTATTTTGTTAAAAATAAACCTATCACGTTATTTGTAAAATATAAATGGGTGCTAGATTTTTAGCCGTCCTTGCGCTCTGTAGCAGCAAGACGTATTGGGATGTTTGTTGTACAGCGCCGTTGAGATGATTTTCACGAAACGGCGCCATAGAAGTAAGCCAGAATAAATAAGATAAAATCCATCAGTATGATGAATACAATCGAGGCAAGGACGCCTCAATTTCGATTTAGTGCATCCATCTGGTGAGGTCCATGTATAATTGTGAATGTTCTTATGAGGAAAGATAGTACCGCCGATAGTGAGCTCATTTAGAGTAGGCAATTATAAATGTTTCACACCATTTTCATTAATACCACTAAGACCATAATTCCCATGATTGCTGGTCCTACTGTGGAGGTATCCTTTACCCTAGCATTGAGGTCACCAATGATAACTACACGATTGCGTCTGAGTAACCTAGATAATGCAAAACATAAAAGTGGTATTTGGCAGAGGCGTCTGCATCCTTTGTAGGAGCGTAGCACTGAAAGGCAGTGATGGAGTTATCGGGCGTCTTGAAAGTAGCGCATATCAGCCGCTCCGAGATCGGTTCCCACTTCACATGGCAGCGAGATGCCTTCTCTGACATTAATATAGCCACTCCTTGCCAATGGTATTGGTTCTGGCCAAGTTGTTTAACAACTTTTTACCTGCCCCTTTCCAGTGCACTTCTCTCAATCCTAAAAATTGCAATCTTTTAGGACATGGAAATTTACCAAGGATACATACAAGGTGCATACATTGTATGCGGATGGTAAATTTGCTAGAGAGGATTCGTCTATATTTTTCCAGTAGGGTTGTGCTAGGTTGGTTATCGTAGACATTTTGTGTCCGAGGCTGAAAGTGTATCAAGGTGTTTTAAAAAGCCTGGATGATTGGTTCCGGGCTCTCGAGGCCTGGGCTGCAAGGGTCCTTAGGATCGGCTCGACCCGGTTTTTGTGTCGGGGTTTTCTTTCCCTTAGCCAAGTGGAGAGATCGGTTTTGAGGCGCTGAAGACTCGCCTTTACCCCCTGCCGTTTGCTAAAGTTAAATCTGCATTGCCCGGTGGCCGCCACGAGGAGGCTGACAGTAGAATTTGCAGTATTTATGCAGTATTTCTTAGGTACACCTTATTGGCGTCAGAGTATCCGCTACTACCTAACCTGTCAATGACCACCAAAAAAACGTATTTCATTCATTCTTAGTTTAGTTTCCCCGTGCGGGCGGGCAGAGAGGCTTTGCATACAAATCTGTCTTCCCTTAAATTCATACATCTTCTCATGCACGCATGACGATTATTCCGACTTTTGACATGTCCCTCTTCAACTATTATTTTAATTTAGTCATGCCATGTCTTTCTGGGTCTTCCTCGTTTTCTGCTTACAGCTCATTTCTTGATTTTGTCGATAATGCTTAGTATAATAATGATTCTTTATTTTGATAAGTCACTTTAGTAGTGTTAACCATTTTAACTTTTTACATTTCTAAAACTTTACGGAACTCTGATATTTATGTAAGAACTCGACATCTGGCGTTTAAGGTTTCTGAAAAGTTTGCTGTCACAAACATATACGAGTGTGTTAAGAGGAAAAATATGAAAAGATTGTCTGTGTTATTCCAACAATAAAATACATAAAATTCCAAATACCTTGCCATGTCATCATCATCATTCCCCTTTTCGCATCCAGTGGTGCATAGGACATTTTTAGTCGAAATCCAGCACAATTCGATCATTTGTCCAGGAACAATGAAACATTGCGAATCAAAAATCATTAAAATCACGTCAACTCTGCAAGGAAGCGAACGCGCCAACTACTACACAACGAGGTGGATTTATTTTCACTAGATTTCCTTTTTCAGGATTTTTACACAAAAGCAGGCATCGAGTCAAAAACACCTATCCAGGGTTCTGGTTCTATTTTTCTCACAGAACTGTATTATTCATCCGCCTGAAAAATTTCCAGTAAGCATTAAAAAAAAAAATTAAACGAAACAAGGCATAAAACTATTTGTTCTGTTTGTTAAAAATCGTTAATTGAATAAAAAAGAACTGAAAAAATATATTCTAAATACTTAATAGGGTATGTTAAACGTAAATAAATAAATATTTATAATATTAATCAAATGATGTAAAAAAAAACTTTTTTTTAAAAAATGTGTACCACCGAAAAGTCTTTAGACTTAACAAATAGTAATATGTATTTAAAAAATATTAAATAAACGCAGTTCTGCACCACTGAAACTGAAATCGAATTTTCTGTAAAAAAAGGAGGATGCTTTTATTATTTTTTATTTATAACATGTTCAATTACACATTACCGATGAAGATACTTCATATATTATAGGCAATTGAAGATTACTTTGTTAACTACTCATTGTATCGGAGCTCGTATGGCAGCCTTGTCTTACATGCCCTCTTATGTATTTATTTCTCCCTGTTGTAATGTTTATAATTGTGTTGTTGATGTTTTTTTACATTTTACGCTACTGAAACCAAAAAGTCTAAACGTATTTGAAAAAATTGCATAAAATGGAAATGATTCACAAACTCCGAGCTTCTTACGGCACGCATTTGATTTTTTTTTTAATTTAAAATTTAATTCAACAGAGAAAAGTTTTTTAAGCGCTGGTTTAGTTTTTAATTGGAAACTTGTAGAGTTTCAGTTAATAATTAATAAGGGGAATATACGTTCTGCGAAAAACGCAATTGCACAACCAAATGTAAACACTTTCAGGAGAGAAAATTGCGCTTGTAAATCATTTGTAAATATTGAATTTGAAACTCAAAGCCTTGCAATGCTTCGTTTCATAATATCAACTTTTTTTTTAATTACGTTTTTTATTTATGCTTTATTAAGTAAGTTCATAACATCGTAAGAACCAATATAAACTTTTAATCATATTCATCATCATCATCATTCTATGTCTGCTCCCTAGTTGATGCATATAGTATCTATAAAGAGCCTCAATGCATCTCTATCGACTGCCAGCTCCAGTGCGTTCTCCCAAGTCAAGTTTGCGTCCCAAAGTTCTGACATGAACTGCCGACAGTCAGCAGTGGACGTCCAAGACGTCAAGAAATGATACCTTGTAAAATACACAAATCTAGGTAAGCCTCAGGAGGCATCCCCAGTGTATGGCTAAGCCAACCGTATTGTCTTCGCTTGATGACAGTTGTTAACACCAGAGTTAGCTGCGTAGGTTCTCTTATTACTTCATTCCGCACAAAGTCAAACCAGTGCCCACCCAAGATTCTTCTGAGAGACTTATTCTCAAAAGTCAGTATTTTGCTGTTAAGGGCCCAAGTGAGGTGCCACGATTCGCATCCGTAGAGGAGAATAGGTATTATGCAGGCGTTATTTAAGTGGCATTTGGTTATCACTAAGTAAATATTTAATCTCCAGACAGCTTTCATACTATTGAATAAGGCACCTGCTATTTCTAGCCGCACTCCCAGTTCTTTTTGAAAGCTGCCATTTTCTGTAATATATACTCACATTTGAAACTTTTAGATTTTGAACACCAAGGCAGGAAGTGTTACACAGAACATGGGTTTTCGCAATATTGATTTTTAAACCCATTCATGCGGAGTTCCTATTAAGCTTATCTACAGTGACCTGAAGATCCCCGACTGAATCGTCAATTATAACCACATCGTCGACATACTCTAAGTCGCAGAGTTTTTGGGATCGGGATATAGATATTCTTTGATGTAGTGGAATTGACTTCCTTTGGACGAAGTCCATAAGGAATATAAAAAGAAACGGTGCAAGGACGCAACCTTGACGAACTCCGGCGGTGACCACAAACCAATCTGTGACAACATCGTTAGTTCTTATTCGATATTCGCTATTTGAGTAAAGAACTTTAATAAGTTTGATTAGTTTTATAGGCATCCCAAATGCTTCTAGTATTTTACAGAGTGTAGATCTATGCAGACTATTAAACGCTTTTTCGTAATCTACAAAACACAAAGCCAAGGAACTATTAACTTCTTTGTTTTTCCATAGAACACTGCGTATGTTGTGGATATGATCCGCGTATGACCTACCAGGTAGGAAACCCGCCCGGTTTTTCTTTAATACTCGCATAATGGGTCCTCAAACTCTTTGCAGTATTATGTAAGTAAGTACTTTTCCCGTTACACTAAGTAGCGTGATGCCACGATAGTTATCGCAGTTTAATGGATTACCCTTTTTATGCAATGCGGCGATCTCCCCGCTCACCCAGTCTCTTTTAATATCAAAATCTCTATTAAAATTTCTCAAGAACTTCTTTTTCAAATTAATTAAAAATATTTCAATGCTTTCTATTTCTTTAGGTAACTCATTGTACAGCTTCAATCTCTTGACAGTGAGTTTTGAGACTCTGTTTTTTTCCTAATTGGTTATCTAATCTTTCTTTTATCCCTTGTTTCACATGTTCGACATTGTTGGTATATGATTTTACATTTTATTCTTTTTAAAATTGGTGAATTATATATTATTTGTTGCTTTACTGTGAGCGAGCCAATTAAAAAAAAATAGAATACATATTTTTTAAAAATTAAATTCTCATCGCCTTATTTTGAAGAATTTGTATATTTTTAATTTCCCCTTCATTACATAAAAAAATGGAAGATCGGTAATTTATGTGTGAACATATGATCGGCAATAACAAGTAACATTGGGGAAATTCCATGATTTTTATTTTATAAGTACTTAGATCAATAAATGTGTTTGCTCGAATACTTCACAAAAAAAGGTCAATAATATAGAAAAGCTGAATAGGAAATGAGCATCTTCAAAAAATAATTTTGATGACAATAGTAATGTCAAATTTAATTTCAGTAAAATTGATAGTAGTGCATTGGAATAAGCTCAAGTGGCCTAAAGTGGTTGACAAAGTGTTTTTAATAAAAGTAATTAATATTCAACATTGTTTGAGTATGTCCAAATGCTTGCAGACTGGCTGGATTTCCTCCCTAGGGAGTTATTTATTATTAAATTTATTGCAACCGAAACATTATTTAGAAGAGAATATGGAAGTCTAGGCATTTACAAGGCTTATGACCTGTCATACTCAAACATTGTTGAATTAACTACCTGGTAAAAGAAGAAGAATAAAAATTGGAAAATTGTTTTCAGGCGCGATTTGGTTCAGCCGGATGAATCTCACCCACATAATAAAGGTTTCAGCTCCTTTACTTTACAAAAGTCCACAGATGGAAGAGTTGAGGAAATGTGGATGTTCAAACACGGGCAGAATGATGAATGTTACACTGTGTGTAAAGTGGCCACTTAAACCAGCTAATGACATGTCATAAGCCCTGTAGATGCCTAGACTTCCATATTCTCTTCTCAATAATGTTTCCCTCTCTGTTGCAATAAATGTTTTTTGTATTACTCATATATTTAATATTTTTATTTTACAAAGTTAATGCCGATTTTATCAATAATATAAGATTTAAATTTATTATTTTTACATCACATCAGACCAAGACCCCGATTACTATTGGAAGTTAACAATGTTATCATCAACTGTTTATAGAGTAAAATTGAATTTGCTGTGCAAAAGCGTGTATATTTGTATAAGGATTTTAAAAATCTTCGTCAGTGACCAGTTAAAATATACCTACTCGTACGAGTATATGAAAAAAAAATATCTTACTTTACGGGCAATCTTAAATAACTATCTTCGCTTCCCTCTGTAATAGGGACACAGGAGGTTAAATTACAGTAGCGAATTAAATGAAAAGCACGTAACAATTAGTCTTCAGAAAAATCCCATTAATTATTTGTTTTTTCATTAGGAATCGAACGCGGAACCTTCTGTGCGTAAGTCACGCGTATAAGCCACTACACCCCGGAGGCCGCCAATTTTTAGATATACTCGTATAGAAGAACCTATAAAAATATTAATGCGCACATCGCATCCAGACACAGTCTTGAATCCATCTCTCAAATGGTTACAAAGATAATATTATGTATGTACTTGTATTTGCGTCATTTATTTGCTGAACCAATCTGATAATTAACTCATACCTACCGGAGATGGGATTCTAGACCCTATAAATACGAACATTATCGATTACGCGATAAATGAATTTTATGCGTGATTTTCGTTCAGTTCAATCTTAAAAAAAAAAAATTGCTTCAATTAATGACATAAGTGAAAATTATTGCAAAAATTTAAACGCAGTTTTTTTTAAAACATGAATAAATTGAAAAAAAATATTATTTGTTCTAGAGGTGCGCCGTGAATCTCATATCACCTGTTCACCGTCGCCACCGCGGACATAAAATTAATAAAGATAAGAATTGGGAGATATTTATTTCATTTATAAACATAAACGGCAAATCTGCCTTTTACAAAAATTTATAATACTAACATATTTGGCTAATTAATTTATTTTTTTTTAAAAACATATTTTTCTTATCCCCAAGATTTATAAAAATTAAACCTAAAAATGATACAAGATTTATATTTAAAAAATTAACCTAAAAATTATACGGCATATTCAGTAGAAAGTTTAAATAATATAACATTCTACAGTAAAACAACAAGAAAATCATAAGTACTGTTTCATACAGCTGGGCAAAGTGTACAAAAAACTGTATGTATTATGAAATGCATGAATTAATAAATATAATTACCATTCACCATCTTTGTAAAAGTTCAAAAGGTTTGTTCTATAGAAACAATACCCTACATTAAGTTTATCAGATACGTGGAAATAACTATTCCCAAGTTCATGAAGTCTACTTAATACGGCATTACAAGTATACACTGTCCGTGAATTGTTGCTAGAATATATTGTCAACTTTTGGCTCATGCTATTTTTAACTGCTGAGTTTGCCATTACAAACTAATACCAAATAAAATCTTGTCAATTAAAGAAAAAAGGACAATATAACAATAATTACTTTTATTCCAGTAAAATGGCTTAATAGTGCAGAGCCAATTCTACCTTTATAAAAAAAAACATATTTCATTTTCATGTTACAATATAGAAATAACTTACTCGTACATTTATACGAATAAAATTGTATAAATAAAAACCTTTAGCCTTTGCTTACTAGTCAGATTTTGTGGGTATTTAAAGCTTTTACACAAGCAAAACACGTAATAAAACATTACTTACGCGATGAAATGGCAAATATTTTTGTGTCGTGTGTACATAAAAATTCCAGGTTTGAATCCCGCTTAAAACGCTTTAATTGTCAAGCAGAAAACAATAATGTTGCAATTATTTATTTTGAATTTAGGAGTGCAAACTTTGACGCGATGTTTTTTATGCTGTTTATATAAGTTTATTAAATCATTAAATAATAAAAATTATTTGGAAATATTCACAAATGATACTAAAGAGAACACAGTATGATAAAGGATTAATTATCGACAGAATCAAGAAAGCGGCGCTGCGTTGGTTTGGACATGTAGAGCGAATGGACAGCAAAAAAACGGCTAAAAGGATCTACGATGCGAATGTTGATGGATGCAGAAAACGAGAAAGACCGAGAAAGACCGAGAAAGACATGGCACGATCAAGTCCATCAAATACTTGAAGATGGACATGTCAAGAAAAGGAATAATCGGCGTGCGCGCCTGAGAAGATGTATGAATGTAGAGGAAGCGAGGTATGTATGCAAAGATAGATTGATATGGTGTTATATTCTCTCTGCCTACCCTTACGTGGGACTGGCGTGATGCTTTGTTTGTTAAGTAATAATCCGTTTTTAGAGATACCGTTATCAACGAAAATATAATTTCTAAACAATGACTATTCTTTTCCAATGCAAAGGTTTCATAAAACTCGTCCTCAGATACTAAATGCTAATCCCGATCGATTATCTATTTAGATTACGCTAAAACAATATCAATATAAACTATTTAAAGCACGTGTTCATAATTAAAAGTTGTTGACATAATCCCAAAGCAATAAATACATCAACTCCCAAGTATCGAATACATACATTTTGAATAAGCGCGACAGGCGCATGTGACGGAAATCTCAGATCGACTCGATTCAAGCATGTATAAATGTTTGTAGACAAATAAAAATTTGACCCTCTCAAAAGTTCAAATTGGTTAAGATTAAGAGACACTTACAGGTCTTACGACATGTATTATACTTACTGGTTTACGGAATAACTAGTCTATGTTCGAACATCTATATTCCTTTTAGTCCGTGATGTTAAATTAATATTTTTTGGTTTAGAAGAAAGTTGCATATTTGAAAATAGACAAAATAACAAAAGGTTACTGAAAGCTAAAATTGATTGAAAATATCTATAAGTTTAGGATCCGCACTGAGCAGTATTGGCGCGACAACGCAAATTATTAAGTTCAAGGCTCGCGGACGAAATGCTAAATTATTTTTATTCTATAAAAAAAAGTTTATTTATTCATATTTTTCTCTAACAAACTATAATTAATAATAAAAATAATGTGACCTCACTGGGATTACCCGTGCCGAGGACACTTTACAATATACTTTTTTGAAATGATTTTACATTAGAGAATAAACAAAGAAGACTAACTTAATAAACATAGATAATAAACAAAATATTCTCAGTTTTAAAAACTAGGTATATGTACATCTATATTATTTATATTACAAAACGCACAATGAAAATAACAAAAACCTAACATAGGCCATGCACTTGTGGAGCGGTTGATTCAATATTGGTTTGGGCGAATGAGACAATCCATTTTACTTCTACCTAGCTCCACTACCATTACCATTTTTTTATAGTCTTTTAAACATTTTCTCGTTACAAATTGTTTTAATTATTATCACTGGAGTATCCCGACTGGACACCAAATCAAGTTACATTTGTGTGACGTGACGTAACGTGAGACCTAATACGTACTTACGGTCCAATGAGTGTCTTGGAGCGGGGTAGGACGCGCGGTGAGACTGAAGAAGGTACGAAGGTAGTCCGACAGGCAAAATTTTAGCGGATAGCACGTATTTGTAGGATATTTTCTTCGCTTCGATATTTTAAATTATAATCAGAAAAACCGCGAGAAACCTCACAAAAAGCTTATGACATATCATCTCATTGCTTTAAAGTACATTTCAATATTTTTTTTAATAAAAAAAAACACCACGAAAAAGGCCCAAAAAGCTTTTTTTTTTTAATTGAGTCTATTTTTTACTTCACCACTCGCGTTATTTTTTAACCATCGGGTTTACGAGTTTTAAGTGGGTCTACTATACCATATGTCTACCATCACAAAGTGGCCCTAAAGTTTTTTCACAATCGATTTATACTGCATATTTTAACACACTTGTTTTAATAACTTAGTTATAAATCAATGCCAGTTTCGAAAGTTTATACGAGTTTGAAAAATCTAAAAGAGTTTTTTTACCCTCCTATAGAGGACTTTTTGCAGATTCGTAACTTTTGCTTGGAACTAACAATGTAACGTAATTAACAACCGTAACTATGTACTTAGCTTGTTCGTACTGCGCTGTTAAAAAATAAAAGGGATTTTTCTCACTTTTCTCGGCAAAATCACGTTTTTGCTGCACGGTTTTACAAAATGAACAGCGCTAAACAACCACGTAAATGCAATTAAAAGTTCATCTTACAACGTCGGTCGTTGATAAAAACGCGGCTACTGCAAATACAAACAAATAATGGACGTACATATTTGTACAACATCGTTCATCCCCGAGTCTGTGCGAAAAATGTACATTTTCACTTACAAACACCTGCTGCGCAAATTCATCAAAGCATTCTTTACGTGTGAATCGTTTGATTAAAGGGTGACAGTTTTTATTTCAACTTATTTTCATTCATTTATGGGTGCTCTAAAAAACCGAACCGGGACAAAATAAAACGAAATCTGAATCATCGATACAATACTACACAGACGTGATATGAACTTCAATTATATTTTGTGTGATTTCTTTCATTTTTATTTATTTAAACACTATATACATAATATACACTTTATGTTTAGTTAAGATGTTGCGAGGAGTGAGTGTTGTGGGCCGACCTCGTTTCAAACCCTTTTTGCCTTTTGTCATGTTGAAAACTATCGCAATTCCTGGTTATATTCAATATGAGTGCCATCTTTTGTATTTTGACCACACACATTTTTCCCAATTTGTATTGTTTCCTTTTTCTTTCCACAAGAGTTTTATTTATTTATTTATTTATTTATTCACACTCTTTATCAAAATACAATTCCATGTTCACTTTGCCCATCTAACAAGAGTAAATACCCCGTTCCAAGCTAGGCAATTACATTTTAATATATTATAATAGTTAACAAATTAATATAGAGCACAAACAAAATATAAACTTATTCGGATACACATTTTGATTCATATACATACAGACATACACATATATACACATGTACATACACACATACGTACATACACCCATGCGCATACACATACATACATTCATAAAAACATAGACAATTTATTTATGCGAAACTTCATGGTTGTCATCTATAAATATATTTTTTAAAAATTATTCCTTATTTTTAATATTTTATTTCTGGAAAGGATCATATCTTAAGCTCTAAGAAGTTTGACTTCATATTTCAATTTTACTTCTTTTAAAAAACATGCACTATCCTGGATTCTAACTAAAGATATGAACTCTTTTTTTCTATGATTTATTTTGTTGCCCTTTAATAATAAGGAAAATTTTTGTGTTTTTTTTTAAATATTTTTAATTCCTTTTTTAATTACTATAAAAAATAAATACCATATTATCTTTTACAGAATATTTAATTTTTTATTTCTTATGTTATACAAAAATATTATAACGGTCCATTATTTATTATAGGAGAAAAAATTCATTAACATTTTCTTATATACCCACGAACAAGCCATGCCTTTGTGGGATTTTTTGTTTACTATTTTTCTATTAATATGTATTTCATTGATATGTAATTATGCTTTATTTTTTTAATACTCTGTTTTATCATTTATGTTTAATGTAAAAAAAACAAAAAAAATAAAATATATATATTTAATACAATTCTTAAATTCCGATTGATAGATATATCTTACGATTTCTCCAAATTTCATCTATCTAAACTGAAGCTATTATCATCCCCTCCATTTAATGTAAAGATACACTTTATAAAGCTAGGGTTTCCTAGGACAGCGGTGTCCGTATTTTAACGGCCGTAGTGAATGGTGACGCGGTGGATAACCGTCGTAACGGTGACTAGAGTGTGGTTTCTTAGGAAAACGGTGTT